>NC_050175.1:44872673-45130173 GCF_008315115.2 Sander lucioperca | reverse complement strand
TAGTTTCACCTTTTAGCACCAATATATGAAGAAAAGCACCACAGAAGAGGCACATACTTATAGCCTGTCTGGTTTAGTGGCTTCTGTGGAACAGATGCTCATTGTTTTTGTCTTAAAATGTTTCCTTTTTCTGACGAATGGAAACTGAAAATGTGTTAAAATGGTGTCACCATGTTAGTCATCAGACACTACCAAACCACGTGCACTAAATAGATGTTATCGCAGCACTCACCCCATCCAGCCAGAGACAGTTTGACCATGTAGTGTTTGAAGTAGGTGTTAAACACCTTAATCAGCAGTAGATAGAGGTGAAGTGCCTCTATGGCCATCCAGGTGAAACAGCAGAGCAAGGAGTAATGCATGAGAGCGGCGACAAACACACACACCCAGGCTGGCTCTACCGTGGCCCCCCACTCGGTCAGCAGGAAGGTTGTATTGAGCAGAAGCAAGGCCCCGCTCAGAGATACATGGATAGAGATGGAGTAATCCATTTTCTGGTTTCTGAGGGAGAGATAGGGACATATAATGAGAAGGCAACAGGCACAGGCAAGATGTAGGTGATCTCTGATAATCAGACAGGATTTGGCTGCTCCATTTTCTTATTATTTTATTCCAATTTTGCCTTGTGTCTCTTCCACTGCGTGTATAGACAACAGTGAGCTGCATAGAATGCATAAAATACAGGTATACCTACCGACCAAAGACATATATCACAAGGGACAAAGCAGTGAAGAACGCAGACAGGCCGCAGCCGATGTAACTGATGTTCGACAGGATTTGCCAGTGGATTTCTGAAATTGGGCCTCTCATCTGCAGAAAATAGGGAATTTATTTGCAATTTACAGATTAACTTTTACCAACATCTGGGAACAAATCAGAGAGTGATTTCTCACCCTGTCATCCTTGGGGTCAAATTCGACTCCAAGTGCTAGACATAATTTCTGTTTTGTTCCATATTTAATTACTTTTCCTAATTTAATGGGGAAAACTAGGTAAACATAAAATGAACATGATGTTATGTTTTCAATGACCTGTACACATTTTGTAAGCATTAGTGTTCTTTGGGGTCAAAGACATTTTTAGCTGAATAGGTCAATTGCCAATGACTCCCAAAACGGCATATTATTTTTACTGCCGCACGGTAGCCATTTTTTAACACGTGACCGTAACACATGAACGCAGTGGCAGTTTCAAAGATGTGACTGTAGGGTACGTTTAATCCCAAAACGGTGGGGACGCTTTGCTGCAGTTTTAGGGTTGAACAACACGTTACCTCGGAACAGTGTGAAACTGTGCGCAACGGGCTTTGAGTTTTTTTTCTCATTTGGCGGGTGTGTCAGTGATGTTACCCAATCACCCATCATTTATTTTTGATAACATAACTTACAGTTCAGATATCCACACTTATTTAACAAGAGGAGCCAGTAGGGGGCAGATGATTCCACCCTTACCAAAATCCAATAACCTGAAAAACAACTTTCATTTACAGAGCAAGTTCTTTGTGGAATAATATCTCAAGTAACATTCGTTTTATCACAGGAACACTACATTTTAAAAAGAAAGTCACTTAAATTATTTATCATGAGTTTTATTTATTTATTTTTTTTTATTATTATTTTTAAAATATTTGATTTTCTTCTTTGTCTATGTGAGCTACCTTAATGTTAGCCATGTAATAAACTGTAATATATAATTTGTTTTCAAGATATTTCTCTATTTGCTTGGTTTGTTATTGTTTTATTTAATTTTAATTTTAATTTTAATTTTAATTTTAATTTTAATTTTAATTTTAGGCAGATATTGTTGTATTTCTTTTCTTTTCTTTGAAAAATGTTGCATGCTTGCACAAACAACAGGGGGTTCAACGCAACCCGTTTCAGTTTAAATACACGTTTGTTGTTTTGTCAGGGCTGAATGTGCCCGTAGTTAACACTGTAAAACGGAACTAGTTAAGTTTAAGCAACACAAATACCAACCCGTTCTCACTCCAAACTCCTAAAATACAGACGTTTGGACAGTGGCTGTCAGCGTCTGTCAGTGTCTGAAGCGACGAAAAAAGGGCCCTTCAGCGTCTTTGCATAACGTACCGGGGAGAGCAGCAGCTACACGGGGTTTAGCGAGTACTATGTAAGGCCGAAATTCTGTGTAGGGAGGTTGGTCGGGGTGGCGGATGTGTCAAACACAGGACTTTCACCCAGGAGACCGGGGTTTGTGTCCTGCGTGGCACGTTTCCTAAAGTCGCTTTCTTCTTTAACCGTCCCGTTATTCCTGCATGTCACGGAAACGTAAGCCCACCCACGACCTTTTCCTAAACCCAACCGTCCCGTTCTTCTCGCGTGTCACGGAAACGTAAGCCCACCCACGACCTTTTCCTTAACATAACTGCGTCAAAAGGGACGCCAATAGTCCCGACCAAGCGTGTTTAGTTAAAGCACGTTATATGACGCTAAAGGAGACTTTTAGCGTCAATAACAACGACAAAGGCACCTGACCAAGCGTCCTTATTTTACGAGATGGGAGTGAGAATCTGTTGCAACCACTTAGTTAGGGTTAGCAAATCATAAAGGATTGTCTCACTATGTCACGGACTAAGGTCTGTAAAAGTCAGTCAATTTTAGAAAATGACCATTGACTTTAGTATTCACAAAGAACACAAAGTCCAGTCTGCTTGTTTGCGCTTTTGTGAGCTTTGTCACCTCACTTTCTTGTTTGCTCCCGTGATACTTTTTTATTTCCTCTATAAAGGTTCTGAATGAATAAAGGCTTGACTAACTAGCTAACATCATCAGGAACAAGTCAGTCAAATCCAAGTGTGTCTTCTTACCAGTAGGACTGCAAAGGGTGTTGCATGGTTACAGTTGCAAGTAATGCGAGTTTGGGTAGCGGTGGTCTCACATCCATCTGTTTTCCAGACCCAATCTGGGAATGTGAACAAAGTCAAATCACAAACTTAGATTTTTCTGCCGATTTATGTCGCAGAAACCTTTTGCTGAGTTTTCTTAGAAAAGTATTTTCTCCAATTTGTAAGCGAGTTCATAAACAATAATGCAATTCCATTGCTTTGCTATTTATCCTAATGTAAGAAAAACGAATATACAACCTACCACGTTCATCTAAATAGTGACACTGTAACCATGAGTCATTCTGTAAAGATACACAAAAAAAGAGCTACGTTAAAGTTAACATTGGTACGTGCCATCCAGTCAAAGAAATTTACCCAATAGATTAAAAGTAGGTTTAGCAGAACACTGTGATCAAATCCAGTGAAATCAAGTTTTTTAATTCCCTTTTAAAGCCAAAGTGTTCAGTGTGGCAGTGGTCTGACACTTTAGTGATGAATTAGAACAGTGAGTTACACTTTACTTGAAGGTATCTACATAAGAGTGACATGACACTATCATGAACGTGTCATAAACATTATAAACAAGTCATAAACATTTATGACATAACGCTTCCGTCATTAAGTGTCATTCGGTTTTTGTCATGACAAGTTAGGGTTAGGGTTAGAGTTAGGGTTCATGTGTCATGACTGTGTTCATGACAGTGTCATGTCACTCTTATGTAGATACCTTCAAGTAAAGTGTTACTGAACAGTGTTTAAATGTTCACTTTAGCAATGGCTGCCATGTGCCATCACCACAATAGAGTCTAGGGCTGCAACTAAGGATTACTTTCATTGTCGGTTCTCGATTACTTGTTTGGTCTATAAAATGTAGCCCAAGATGACACCCTCAAATGTTTTTGTTTTGTCCACAACTCAAAGATATTCTGTTTACTGTCACAGAGGAGAGAAGAAACTAGAACATATTCACATTTAAAAAGCTGGAATCAAAGAATTTTTAAAGAATGAATGAAATCCATTTATCGATTATCAAAAAAGTTGACAACTAATCCATTAATTGATTAAATGTTGCAGCTCTGATAGAGTCAAATTAAGTCAGCTCAACATTTGTCAAATTTACATCTGTTACATATATTACATCTGTACAGTCTGTACAGCATACAGCAGCCCTGTCTATCCTAAAACCTGCGTTTGACAATCAAACAGATCGATGTGAAAACATGAAAGACTTACATCCATAGCTGTGTGAAGAGCAGCTCTGAAAGTCATCTTGATTGGCGTCTCCAGATCCTGAAGGCCGTGTTCGTCCAGTACCTCGATTCTGAGGACCATTGATGAGATTTCTTCCTGTTTAAACTAAAAGACAGTCAAAACGACAGTTAGCCTCCAGCCAGCCCCTAAAGGAACCCCAACCCAGCCAGCACAAACTCCAGCGCCGGTTGCTAACGATGCTAACGACAATAACAGAAAGTTTAATGATCCGTCAACAACATGTTGAAACAATATGCTTCCCTCAAAATGTAATTAAGAATGCAGTTCAGTTGTTTGTTCCGTATATCTATGTGTATACATACAGTATATATGTGTACACACACACACACACACACACACACACACACACACACACACACACACACACACACACACACCCCTGTAATAAACAATAATCTGCAAACATTCATTCATTCTGAATGTTAAGCTGTAACATGAGGGTGTTAGGACTGTGGATTGTACGGACAAATGCAAGAGTAAAAATGATAAAGTTAATACTTTGAACTGGCTGTGCTGCATGTAGCTGACCAAACCAATAATCCTCTTCTCCTTTGGGATGGTGTGTAGGGCATCTGCAGGCAGCCAAATGTCAGGGATAAATGATGTGTTCTGAGGCAGCAGCTAACATTGGATAGAAGAAGATGCCGTTAAGTACTACAGGACAGTTTGTGGTTTGGTTTGCACACAAAACACACAAAATAAAAAAACACCCATCAATGTTAATCTTAGCAAAGACATGTTCACCATCATGTTATCACAAACATCACCGTTCCTTCTAAATTCATCAGCACCATCTTCATCACAGCGCGTGTACCTGTGGAGCTTCTATCTTGATTTCAGAGTTGGTGAGCTCAGCCTCACTGAAGTTGAGCACATTCAGAGACAAGCCCTTCATTTCATAGTTAATGGAGCCTCCAGTCTCAATCTGGGATGTTCCCATGATGTTATGAATCATCTTTCTTTCCACACTGCAAAAAAAGAAAAGAAATGGACCTCAAACACATTTCTTCTGATGTGACATGGACAAGTGATCGCAGAGAAGTTTTCTTGTACCCAAAATGTTCTCGTAGGTACAAACAATATTGAAGAGTGAACTAGACTTGTCGTGTGAGTCTTGTGCACACAGGAAACACATTTGATTTAAGAATTATAATAGCTTCATCTAAACCTGGAAATTCATCAAGTTGTCATCATTGAGGATGTTACAATCCCTTAATTGCATCTCGGAGGAGATGAGGAGAGAGGAAGCAACAGCCCGTTGATCAAAATCTGTTTACTGATTGGTCAGCTGATCTGATAGGGTATAAAAAGCGCTGAGAAGATTAGGCAAACTACCCGTGGAAACAGGAATGACATCACCATCTGCAGCTATTTAGTTAGATGTGTTTTTAAATGAAAATAAATATTTCATGTGTGTAGAAAAGAATCAAGAAAAAACAAAATCTTAGTTTTCCTTCATAAGCCAAAAGGCATTCCTTATTTTCATCTTTTTTTTTTCTTGTGTGATTTATTTTATAAACAGGTTGGCTAACGTTAGCTAATCTCCATCTTCTCATGGAAATCGGAAGAAGGATGGGAAATAGTTTTAACATGACTTTATAATCGACATCCACCGAGCCAAAGTGTTTATGTTATCAATAGTTAGCTCGTTCTGGTTTCCTAACTGCGTCGCAAGTTATAGCAGCTTAGCTGGCAGCTTCATGGAGAGTTAGAGCATTAATCTCAGTTTTTTATTGCCTGCTCATGTCGGTTATGATTTATCAGTCACATTCTGGGAGACCCTGATACCTTCATATATCTATAAACATCAGACAAGAGGTGTTTATCTTTGAAACCGTTACTTATTTCTACACATTTGACAGGTGAGATGCTGTGCATCGTGAGTAATCTCCTCAAAACGACCCTGGAGCGAGCAAGGATGCCCTGTTTGGTGAAAAAACCCTCCATCCTCACATTTCTCTCTTTTGCATCCTGGCTGAGAGGAGCTCAGACGTGAGTGAGGGGAGGGAGGAGCCATGTTATCCAAATGGAAAGCACCCAGTATAGTCCTGTTATGATGACACACGTTAGTGTACTATTACTATTTTCTAATTGTCTAGACATTTAGACACACTCTTCTGAACAACAAAGTTAAGAATAATGCACGGCTAAATTTGTGCTGATTTCTGACAGCAGGATTCCAAGTGTGACTTCCTTCTTTTCATACTGGATTCATCCTCTGGGAACCATGAAAGTCTGAAATGTGGGCCAACCCAACCAATAGTTGTTGAGGCATTTCTAATGGCCAAATGAAACCTCCTGAAGCTTTGTGAACCATTTTCTTTATTTTCTTAGCCCACAGTGTTTCCCCTAGGTTTGTTAAGGACTTAGGTGCACGTGTTTGGTGGAAGGTTTAGGGGTCCTCCCTCAAGAAAATGTTCCATCCATCCATCTTCTTCCGCTTATCCGGTAACGGGTCGCGGGGGTAGCAGCTCCAGCAGGGGACCCCAAACTTCCCTTTCCCGAGCCACATTAACCAGCTCCGACTGGGGGATCCCGAGGCGTTCCCAGGCCAGGTTGGAGATATAATCCCTCCACCTAGTCCTGGGTCTTCCCCGAGGCCTCCTCCCAGCTGGACGTGCCTGGAAAACCTCCCTAGGGAGGCGTCCAGGGGGCATCCTTACCAGATGCCCGAACCACCTCAACTGGCTCCTTTCGACGCGAAGGAGCAGCGGCTCTACTCCGAGCTCCTCACGGATGACTGAGCTTCTCACCCTATCTCTAAGGGAGACGCCAGCCACCCTCCTGAGGAAACCCATTTCGGCCGCTTGTACAAAGAAAATGTTGCTTTTTTGAAATGAATAAAAAAAAAAAAAATGCGATTTCACATTATTTTGGACCATTGTTATTACCATATCTGTCTAAAACGTTGGAAAAGCTAAAACACATAAATAGAAAACACTGAAAAAGCTTAAATAATAATTAATAAAATGTGCCAAAGAAGTCCTAATACAATCATTAGATCTGAGAAAAGTCATTTTGATGCTAACGCTGATTAACTTAAATTCGGTTTAGATAGCATACACTTTATTGTCCCCGAGGGGAAAGTTGTTTTGGACATAGTGCTACAAACATGTAACAGAAAAATACATTCTAAAATCAACATAAAATAAAACCAACATAAACATAAGATCAACAAAGTGTCCTAGGACACAACAGAAGGACACACATGACAGCACAGACAACACAACATTCTAAGAAGTAACTAGTAATTGTGCAAAGTGCAAATTGCAAAATGTGCTGGTGTATTTTTTTGCACCCCTGCTCTGCTGTGCTAAGATTTATTATTAACTATTGGAGTTTGGGATAAATGATATCTTTACTCTGTTTGTTTTACTGTTTATCCCAAAGTCTATCAAGCTGCTGAACTCACAGCACCCAATCATGGCCAGATTAGACCCACATCACATCTGGACACAATGCAAAAAAGTGGATGTGTGCCTTGAGTCAGAAAAATAATCAGCACCATTTACTGTTGTTCTCCCTCTCACCTCTGGACAACTCCAGGGCAAGTGGATGCATTTGCACACGCATCACTGTCATTGCTTGTTGCATTATTTCTAGTCTTGCATTGCTAGACGTATGTTCACAGCGCTGTAGAGTCTGGCTACACCACACATACATTCCAGGATAGGAGAAAAAAAACGCTGTGGGTGGTTGAATTTATTTTAACCAATCCCAATCGTTTTGGGCTGTGCTAAGCACCAGACGCAATGACGGCAAAATGGTCTCTGGAAGGAACTTGTTTTGGTGAAACATTTGCACTGCAAGAAAACCCTCCACACAATATTAAATGAAGTTAACAGTGTATTGTTGTGAGTTATTTTGATGCTCACGCTGATTTACTTAATTTCGGTGTAGGTGGTGACCAAAATGGCTTGGGTGCTGTGCCTAAACCCTTTAATGGTGGGGAAAACCCTGCACTAGATGCCGCTCTCTGTTCAACAAAGATTTGAAAGCATATTTAATTGGAGTAGCAGGTCTGACACTTACCTAATAAAGGCTGTCTTGACTTCATGGTCGCTACTGAAGAGGTCCTGACATGAATCCCTTATGTAGAAGAGTTTCATTATGCCTGCTTCAGAGTCTTGACTAGCCAGAGAATGAATCATTGGCAAGATGGTAGAGTTCTTGCATAAGTATACACTGCAACTGGTTTCTGAAAAGTGAGAGAGGAATCAGACTTAAGATGCAGATGCATGTTTTTGGAACAGGGCAGTTGGCCACAACACCTTTCTGACCCCCCGTCAGAGATACGGTGTGCTTCATTCTTTATGCAAAGAGTCAGCAGTCTGCTTGAGAGACAGTATACTTACTTTGTGTCATGCTGTAGTCAACCCAGGTGTCATGTATTGTGACATTAGCGTCAAAGCAATGAATGTCCAACGTCTCGTTGCACGTGCATTGAAAGAGACAGGGGAATGTATCCTTCAGGCATCTCACATAACCAGGCGCCTCATCAAGGATGTTGGTATTATTCATGGTAATAGTCATGTTACCATCTGAAATGTTGAGACAAACTGAACACAGAAACAGAAGATGAGAAACAACTTGCTGTATTTTACAAATCTTCGGTAACAATGACATGAAGAAAATGACTTTGTGCCTTCTTTTTAATGGTTTAGTAGTTGTTTTATTGAATGGGAAAAAAAACTATATTCAAACACTTCAATTTTAGATTTATATTGACTCGAGACATGATTACAAACAACAGCAAGATACATGACCCTAACCCTAACCCTAAAGGTAAAACATTATTCAAAAGAGCACCTAATTTACAGATACCTGGTTTATCAGACTTATACCAAAACTAATTTAAACATAGATGGATGGTTTAAATAGTTGTTTGGCAAGTACTTTTTCTTATTCACTATACTTGAATGTAATGAATCGCTCTCTAAAAATAAATATGAAAAAAAATAGCTAGACATAAATATAAAAAATTGTATCTATTTCTGCCTATTTTTGAATTGATGCATTACTCTTTCTTTGGTGAAAAAAACCTACAAATAACTGACATCCGTACCTTGGTCAGCCAGCGATGTGGACAGCAGCATCGATAAAAGTAGGGGAACCATTGTACTTCCTTTGAATAAGTGACTGCAGAAAAGCAGAAATAAAGCAACATGTTAATGCAGATAGTATCTCAGCTGGAAGTTATTTTATATTCAAATGAAAATCTCTTTTTAAAGTCAGACAAAAGAAACAAAACAGAACAGAACAAAGCTGCATTTGTAACACCTTCTGCCTAAAAGATATTGCTATGGCTTTGTTGGCCAAACAGAGGTAAATCTTACAGACACTTCCACCTAAAGTGACATTTTAAGTCAAAATGTTAAACTTTTCAGGTAGAATACATTCCCCAAAAAGACTGCATGTCATCTTTAGACTTCAAGACAAGCAATTTCACAAGATACCCAAAGTACACACCAATGAAGGAGAAATATCTGAACTAATACTCATTATTACTCAGTGGACAGAGAGTAGATGTCTTCTTACCTCTGAAGTGGACAGGATGAACCAGACAAACATTGGCAAACTGTTCTGGTTGGGTTAGGAGTAATATAGAATAGTGCTTGTGTTCGGTCTGCTGGATGTATTTGTTTTATGCAAATATTTTTTCATATTTAAACAAAATTACTGCATGTGGGTTTGTTTCTTGTTGGGAACTGACGTCACAGTCTAAATTCCACTGCTACAGTAAGCCGGGTCTGTTAACAGAAATGTGATATCATGTACAAATAACCTGATGGTTTGGAAAACTACTGGAGACTGTAAAGTTCCTGATATGTCAGCCTTTAGTGAATTAGTAAAGGTAAAACACTTTTAAAATACTTGAAACTGCACAACATTAAAACAATATATGAAGATAAATACTCACACACACACACTGGCCTTTAGAAAAACATGAATAAAGTTTAATATGTATGCATGATGAACATTTTCACAAATCAGTATTCCAAAATACAACAACAGCAACAGATGTATTGTCTGTAGGCGCAGGACACATAATCTTCACTCTCAGAGAATCTAAGCTCTCTCACAGTACTCAATCAATGTCAGATCAGACCCTCATCTGGCCACAATGCAAAATACAGTAGTGGATGTGTGCCTTGAGGCAGAAAAAACAATCAGCACCATTTAGTGCAAGTGGATGCATTTGCTCACCCATCATTTGCATTTGCACACGCATCATTCTTGTTGCATTATTTCTAGTCTTGCATTGCCAGACCTATCTCCACAGCGCTGTGGAGATACAGCGACTGACATAAATGATATCCTCTCATCTTCTATTTTGCATGTTTTTGTAAAAAAAAAGCTGAAGATGGAACAGTTTCTCAGGGTGTGGAAATCACACCAAGACAGTGCATGCTTCAAATCTAGGTTCTTGCTTTTTTGTAATTTTTTTTAAGTTCACAAAGTTGTGCACAGAATGAATGAAGTAGAATTGCTAGGTATTAGAGGAGGGATAAACCTTTCACCACAAAGTTTTAGCACACCAGGGTATGACAATAACGGCAAACCTTTGAAAATAGCACTAAAACTAAGAGTTGTTAACATTTTTGAAATGTTATATTAGAGTCACCTGCATGAGCTAGCTCTAACTATCATGCTTGCTTCTCTGTTACATGGTTGTACATTAAAACATCATGATCTAAAGCAGAAATAATAAGGGCAAACCACACACACAGAAGAAAAAAATGTCTTGGTGTGTTGGGTTTAGGCTTAGCTGTTGGTGCTGCGTGTTTCACTACTCCTCATAATAGCTGGGTTTCCAGTTTTTCTCAGAGACATCACAAACCACAGGAAGATGAAGAAACCTGAGGCAAAGAAGAAAAGTGTTAGAGAGATCGTGCAGGAGGAGAGGATCATGCAAATCATGCAAATGCCACTGATAAACGACTGTGTGCCAAAATCCATTACACATACAATATTATTATGTATTACTGTATGCATCTTTTACTCTTGACAATGTCCCTGACATTTGAGGTAATCTTGTCTGTTTGCAATAGGAATAAAAATACCCAGCCTGTGTCATGGTTAAAAAGAGAGACTTTGACCAGTAATTGTGAAGTTACTGTATCCATGCGGCTGTACAAATTTGTGTTTCCATTACACATTGTGACAGTGGGCGAGTTGGCGTGCCGTGTATGGTCTGGCACTGACAAAACATTACAGTTCCTGCTCTAAGTTAGATTGGGCAAAAAAGTTCTGTAGTCAAACCAAAAGGATCAACGTTGCATTTACAAGTGCAACCAATAGCTCTTTCTGTCATATTTACAGTAACATCATAGTAAACCATGTGGAAGCAGGTTGTGCAGACCTTGCAGTGAGTTGAGGATGCAGAAGAGGTAGAGGCCAGCAGTGGTCAGGTAGCCAAATGAGAAGAAGACCAGGCCCCAGGTAATGCCGAGCAGAGTGGTGACCCCCAGCAGGGTATAGATGTCTCGCTTGGCTCTGTCATGGTCACTCGGCCCAAACTGATGTGCAAAATATAGTGTATTAGTGTAATTAGATGACACATTAGCAGGTCATAGACAATCAGAAACTACCAGTTAGAGCTTTTGAGGACAATACCCCGAGTATAGAAAACACTGTCTTCTTCAAGTTGTTTAAAACGATGCTCTCAGGAGTCATATTATGCCCTCACGCTTATATAGACTGTATGTATAAGGGACACAACTATGATAAGAATGACTATTAAACAAATTTACCAGACATGAATGAGAGGCTATTATAAAAGCAGAGAAACACAGATTGGACAACCCAATGTATGTTGATTGCTTTTTTAAAGGGTACGCTATCCTTTAGATATCAGACAAAGGAGACAGTCTATCAATTCTTTTCAACATCCCTACTGTGTCTGTGGCCCTCGGACCCAAGTGCATCGGTTTCTACTGAAAATGACACAACGGTCACAAATATATGGTTTAATTTTTAAAGTAAGACTCCGAGGAAGTCTGAGAACAGCTGGCCACTGTAGCTTTTAGCAAACATGACTCAAACAGGAGTAAATAGTTCATTTGTCAGCAGAGGTGTAGATTTTGGGGGTGGAGGCAGCAGGGGACACGTCCCTCTTAATATTTAGAACATGTGCATTTGTCTCCCCCAATAAAAACATGAAAGTAGCAGAATACTTTCATTTCGATGAACTGCTTGATGCAAAAAAAAAGACAACTTGGTGCATAAAAATTCACCGGAATGCAGGAAGTGCATTAAGTGTTTGACGCTCAAACTTTCTTGGGCATGAACCCCAGGTTAAAAAACAAACTTGTTTGTCAGTGACTATTTTCGGTCACAGATTAAAACATATTTGTTGCTCTAGTGAGTTTTTTTTACAGTAGCAGGACAGTGTAAGGATCTAATGGACCATGTAACCCAGTGCAATGGTGTGGCTCAAGAATTTGTTTTTAATAGTTTAGGACAATAATGGAGCTCTATGGCACTTAGAAATACATTATATTAGGCTTTGAATAAACTGACAAGTGCCCATGTAAGTATCAATTGATTGTTGGTTTTGGTTTCATTGGATATGTTGACAGCAAGAAATATAAAAAAAAATGATATCATCAGACCTCATTTTTTTAAGATCATTTTCCGAGACAAGAGCAACATGAAAAAAAAGTGCAGGTTGACTCAAACCTCTTTGCTCTGGCGGAGAGTCACAACGCGTCTGACTGTCACCCCTAACATGAACACGTTAAAGATGAACACCAAGCAAAACACTCCAACTGTAGTCACCATCTTCACGGTGTCATTGAGTATATAGCATCTGAAAAGAGAGAAAGAGAGAGAGAGAGAGAGAGAGAGAGAGAGAGAGAGAGCGAGAGAGAGAGAGAAAATAGATTTCATCTCATACACTAAAAAATGTAATATGAATTCTGAGTTGTAAAAATGTCAGTTCAGGTGACTAGAAATTATATGCAGTAAAAAGTATCCTGTTACTGTGGATGGGGTTTGTGCTCTACTGCACATGCAAAACACTTCAATGTCAATTAATTATTAGTCTAGATTGTAGATGCTTGCAAATTTTGGTCACTCTTCTCCCTTACATTGCGGTGCTGTTGGGGTTAGCCGAGTCCAGAGGGACACGTCCATACGAGCTTTTGTCGATGATGACCACCAGGGACACAATGACTGCTGGGATACCTGAAACACAAGGATTAGGCAAGTACTGTACTTGAGTACATTTGTGGGTACTTGTACTAAAGAGTTTTATATTTTTGTTAGTTACAGAGTTTATTTTAGTTTCCCCTGACTGCCAAGACTTGGGAGAACAATTTTCAAAAGCCAAAAGGTTTAGTTTTTTATGTTCTCTGTGTGATTTCAATACATTTCTGTGAAATTTAATTTCCGTTTTCTTTTATCTTTATAGTCATATAACAAATTATGCATTCATGTGACATCCCTGCACCATACCTATCCTGATAGCCCAGGTTCTCCTGATAAAAAGGATGTCTATAACTTGATTGTGCATAACAGGGTTGAGGTTACACAACCATTATTACACAAGGAGACCAGGCGAACCAAAGGTGGGAAAAAAATGGCTTAGACCTGGGAGGGTGGAGTAAAATATCTGAGTAATTCTTCCACCACTGCTTAAGAGTTAATTCATTCAAACATTTGTTGACTGATGCTGACAACGTGTAGATCCCTGGCCATGGCGACTCTACTCACCCCATCCCACCACGCTGAGCTTGAGCAGGTATTTCCTGATATAGATGTTGAAGACTCGGACTAAGAGAAGGTAGAGGTGGAACCCCTCCAGGGCCATCCAGATGAGTGTGGCCAGCAGGGAGTAGTGAAGAGAAAGGGCCATGTAAAGGCAAAAGCCAGTGGAGGACTGTGCTGCCACCTGGCTGGGGAGGAAATGCAGGTTGAGCAGGATCAGGGCAATGACGAGGTGGATGTGGACCTTCATAGAGAGATCTGCTCTGGCTTTTCTGTCAGACAGAGGAGAATTGATTTGTGGTAAGTGTTCCATTTTGTGCAGATTTCATCGTCATGCCATAGTGTCACTGAAATTCAAGTCATGTAAAGTGGGGGAATTAAGGAAGGATGGATAAGAGAAAGCAAATAAGGACAGAAGGATGGCATTTACTGTCAGGAGAGAAAAAAATATGATCAGAAAAAAATGTAGCACTTTGCATTTTAAAGTACTGGAGAGAATTAAAGTAACACATCAGGCATCACATGGACTAAGGTGTTCTGAAAAAGACAAACAAATGGGTGAAGAAGCGAGCTGAAGAGCTGAAGAAGTGATGGGAGAAGGTCAGAAGGATGCTGCTGTACCTGGACATATGTGAAAGGATAGATTGAAGTGACAGTCATCTGTCTAGAATAAATTACCTATTTGTGATGAAGAGTAGAACAGTGATGATCAGGGTTAACAGAGAAAGACTACAGCCAATCAGAGTGATGTATGACAGAATCTCCCGGTCTTTAGGTGAGATGTCAGCAGAAACCTGACGACCAAGCACAGAATTACGTTTTACATGGGAATTTTTACTTCATGACAATTATTTGATAGTGCTGATACAATTTACATACAAAACATTATGATGCATGGTTACAAATTCAACTATGAACATGCGCAATGCACATCACTTTTAAATGAGCTCACTGTCGCCAGATTTAGCATGCCTCAGGTTAATTTGTCAGTAAGTTAATGCTTACTTCTATTTTTGATACCTTTGATACCAGGATATCTGGCTGATAATACTTTATTAATACTTTATTTTACTTGTATCTTTACTTAAAGTCACAATGTGTAGAATTTGAAGTTGTAAACTTTTGTGCCATTTGGTGGTACTGTAGCATCAAGAATGACACTACTGTCAACACAAGATGTCACACAGCAATGCAATGCCAATATTCAGAACAATGTATACCTCTGATGGAAATATTCAACAAGTCATGGCAGTCATAGGCCATATAGTCTAGTTATTTAGGATATGTTTAAGGAGAAGTTAGAGGGCTGATGGTGGGTAGGTCAAAAAAAGTTATCCACTTATAAAATATGGTTTGTTATATTTAAGCCTATTTTATTTAAGATTTCCTTTAGGAAGACCAAGTTGTTGCTGTTGTGCTGTATGTATTTTCTGTTCATAAAGTTATTTCACCTACTCACACTAGTAGTTTGTAGCACTTTCATTTGCCTTTTTCACGCAAGACGTATTGTCATGTCAGAGTAGGAAAAGCACAGGTGTATTTACTGAAATGAATTAGAGCTCGAAGCAGCGATGAACAGGCCTTCGCCCCTCCCAGCACATCGGGGGTACTAGCCAGAAGGTGGCGCTATGACCATGACTTAATATGAACATGTGAATGTCTCCAGGTCTGGACTCTTATCATGCATGTAAAGTTTCAGGCAGATTGGACAATGTAAAATAAAGTTACAACAGCGTCCTGTGTTATGAAACATGCAAATTGCCCGCTTCCCCACAGCAACACAACAAAAACCCCACAACAGCTTTGCAATTTGGCATTAAGAAATTCTTGACATTCTGCTGACCCAATTTGAGAAGGATCTGTTGAATCATTTAGGAGGAGTTTAAAAAAGTTCCATACCTGTTAAAATGACTTATGACATCATTGTTCCACTTAGCTGCTGTAGTTTCAGGGTCCTGGTATTGTGTGAATGCTGGTTCACTGTCACACTGTCATGGCTTACTATGACACTTGAAATGACTGGATCCATCGTAAATGTTTTTTATTAACACCTGTGCTTTTCCTACTGTAACAGGCCAAAATGTCTGCTGTGAAAAAGGCCTATTGTAGCCATATTTCTAACCCTCTCTCTACGACTGTACTTTGTGTGATGAAGAAGCCCTACCAAAAGCACGCCGAAGTATGTGAGGTGGTCACAGGAGCAGGTGACGTGACTCTGACCAAATTCCCACAGGGTTATGCAGCCTTCAGGGCTATATGCTGGTAAGTCCAAACAAACAGACATATGGATCAGTTATACTCATGATCCTGACACATTTGATTTACATTAACTCACTTTACTAGTCATGTGTGAAACCACAATGAATTGTTATACACAGATGTGATGGCCTTACTTACTCTGTGTTGAAAAGTTAAAGAACACACATTTGGGCTGTAGGGTTTCCTGCGACACAACAAAATACTAGGTTTACAATTGTATTTTAAATGGTTTGAACTTACTTTTGTCAGGCAAAAGATTCAAATTTACAAGGTTACAGAAGTGAAAGTTACGGTAAATGATTTGTTGAATGACGTTGTAGTTCCATTTCCAGCAAGATTCACTGTGATGTTGACACGCTCCTGTAGTCCTGAAATATTCTTGCCCCGCACGCACAGGCCAACCAGTGTGCTCTCATATAATTCGTGTGAGCTTCCCCATAGGGTCTACAGTACAACATAGTCAATCAGTTAGTTTGACAGATTATGCAAGACAATTATTATGTAAAATGTGAACACTTTCCTGAAGTCTATTTATTGTGTTTATAGGAAAAAGCCTCCCGGTCATCCTCTTATTATCAGTCTATCAGTATTGGTCAACACATCCTCATACCTAAACGACAGAGTAACCTACTATTTTAAACACAAAGTTAATGTTGTGAAACAGAACTAGTTAAGTTTAGGCAACAAACTAAAATATCCAGTTAGGGTTGTGAAACATCAGGGATTGGCTTAAAATGAGTCACTTAAAACTGCTATGGAGGAGGTAACAGCATCACAGACTAAGGTACAGTACGTAAAAGTCCGTTAATTCCAAAAAGGGACCGCTGACTTTTGGTTTCACATGGGACACAAACCCCAGTCTCCTAAATATAAGTCCTGTGTTTATTCGACTCATCAACTCTTCCCAACGGTTGAGGCTAAATGGAATACAGCTACGACGATGGTTACGTTAAGGCACCAAAATGACTATTTAAGTTTAGGAAAAAGATCGTAGTTTGGATTGAAACACTCCTAGGGAACGAACACGCGTTTCCTGGGTGAAAGTATTAAAATATATTATTATATTATATAAGATTTTGTGAGATTCTGTGTAATTTTGTTTAATATCTGGCTGTAGCTGTAACCTTTCTAGCCACAACCCTCCCAAACGTGCCTCCCTCCTCTCCTTAACACTTTGTCACCTCACTTCCTCGTTTGCTCCCACAATAATTACTACGGCCACCAGAGGCCGCCGTCTAACAGCAAACATAAGTATGGGTCGTTATGAGCTGCTTACACAATCAACCTATTGTTACACGTGCGTGCTTTGCTGAACTTTTTGAGGATGTTGTATTTTGCCAGAAATGGACACCTCTTCCTCTTTTTTGAAGGATGTGTCAAATAACTACTGTATTTTTCCCTTTTACGTTGAAAACCAGCTCTAGGTGTCCTTTGTTTATGCCACATTATCTTAATTTGGCCAGATAACATATAGGAAAAAAAAACAAAGCTTAACATCAAATATTGAATGCTCGCAAAAATTCAATGTAAAGTGGTTTTTAATAGCTCTCCCTATTTGATAAAGACAATATTGGTCATATTATTAGCATTTTCAAATGAATGAGCCTTTGCCCTAGTCATCTCACTTAACTTGACACAGTGTATGCTCCTGTGGTTAAAATAGCTGGGGGTTAGTTGGAACATGAAACTATGTGGTCATTTCAACATCTTGAGCGTGAACATATTAAGAAATTTAGTTAGAAAAATGACTGTATGCCTAGCCTGGTACACCAGACCCTTCTCAGTTGTAACTGAGAGTAGGTCTGGGCAAGCTTCATTCACAGCCCATTTCCAAAGGGGCGTCACCAACAGAGACTACTGTATGCCCGCTCTAAAGGGAGATTTGCACATTCTTTCATTCACTCTTTTTAAAAATCTGCTAGGGTGGATATTTTCTTTAACCACAAAATAAAGCATGTTCAAACGTAATAGGAAAAACTACAACTATTTGGTTTATTTCCATTTTTTAACACAAATACAGTACACACCACAGTAAAGGCCCACTCAGGTTTCAAAATTGTCCCTGCTCGGAACTGAAATAACATGACACCACTAAAATGTTACTGACAAATTAAAAACATGTTCACTGGGATTACCTGCACTCTCTTTATATTAATGGAATGGCAGAGGCTGCCCAGGATGCAGGAAATAATTAGAAAAACATGATTTGAAAATGAGCAACCTGACTTTGATATTAAAATACTTTGGGCCATTATTACTATTAGTTATGGTTACATTTTACCAACTGTATTAGCTTGATTTAGGATACAATGTGTGTTAACACATTAGATCAGTCCGCTCCAAATACATGCTCAAACCAAATATCAAAATGTTATTAATAAGAGCATGAAAACAATGGTGAACATGCCTGTTCTAACAGTAGAGCAAACTGCAGGCATCCACAACTATGGCAAACACTGCAGGTCAGAGATAAACCAGGGAGTAGCTGTGCAAAGGGCTACGGGTCCCTTGGTTTTCACTAAAAAACTGCAGCCCATTGTATTAAGCTGTATTCTATAAACCAACAGAATTGAATTAGGTTTTAACATGTAAAATCAAGAGTGGTTCTTTAATTTAAGTTTACGATGTAAATACAATGCACAATGAGTAGGCCTTTATTGTTTTGTGGACAATAGCTGTTGAGATTCTTTTCTACACAGTTTTATATAAAAAAGTGAAGTCTCTGACCCCGCTTCTTTCAGGCCAGGTGAGCATGCAGAACACAATCGTGTTGTTTGATCCAGCATCCAACTCTCTCGGCAGTTGAACACTCACTCTGCTGTTGGCAGCCTCGTTTAATGTTGCCTGTATCAGAGGAAAAGAGCCACACGAGCCAGTGACACATTCCATGTTAATACATGTACCAGAGATAATGCAGGTCTCACAGCTACGTTTGTATCATGCCATCAGCATAGGACATCATTTGAATTTGCAAACAATGAATGCTCAGTCTTGGGTAAAACAGATAGCTTTCTAAAGTACAGTATCTGTAGGGAAATCACTATTGACCCGTGGTAATGTTCTGCAACTGACACTGAGCCCTGACCTTCCTGTGGATGGGTCAAAGCAGAGACGAGCATTTTTCCTAGTATTCCTATATTTCCTAGGGATCTAGTAATTATCATTTTAAAAAGAGCACATTCTAAATATAATGTCATATCTATGGAAGGGTAATTTGCTTACCATTTGCAAGCCTTTTAAATAGATCCTGGTAATGATTAGTCAATGTTGAACAACTGGTAATAGTGATTACAAATGAGAGCACACTTCAGGTATAATCCACATACTACCGTCACAAACGAATAATCGAGGAAGATGTCTTGTAAGTAGTATTGCCCGCCAACCTCCATTTTTTTTTTTACAAACTCCTCATTAGGATTCAGGATGGACAAACAAATAAATGCATGTATTTTGTTGCAGAGCAGGTATACATTAAACAAGACTAAGAGCCTACATCTATGCTAGCTGCTCATTTAGACTGTTCTTAGGTAAAGCAGTGCATTGAGCTAAATATTGTTAGCATGCAAACATTCTCACAATGGCAATGCTAACATGCTGATGTGTGCTTACCATGCTCACCATCTTAGTTTTGCATGTTAGCATGCTAACAGTTACTAATAAGCACTTTTGGTGGGGCCGTGCTGGAGGCAAAATCAGAGGATCATGTGATTATAATACATGAACGTGTGTATCATATTCCATGGCAATCCTTTCAGCAGTTGTTGAGACATTTCACTCAAAATACATGCCAACCGCATAGTGGCTCTAGAGGAAAAGTCAGGGGATCACCAAACTCAGTAGGATACATCACCTAGGAAGCATAAATGTCTCTACCAAATTTCATGGCAATCCATCTAGTAGTTGTCAAGATATTTTACTAAAATCCCCAAATGTCAACCTGACGATGGCACTAGAGAAAAGGTCAAGGGATCAGCAGTCAGTAGAATTTATCATCTGGGGACCCTGAATACCCATACCAAATGTCATGGCAACCCATCCAGCAATTGTCAAGATAGTTCAATCAGTCTGGACATTCTGACATTGCCATCTCTAGGGCCAAGCTACTAGCATTCTTACCTTATCATCAGTGGCAAAAATGTCAAGTCCTTTGAAGGGGCCTTTGGGTTTGTGCAGAATGGCCACCAAACCGCCGACAGACAAGCTCGCAGTCTCATCAAACTCTGTTTCTTCTAGAACCTGTTCTAGAGTCTCCATGGCTCTAGTGGAAAATGACAAGAATTTATAAACATGAATCATTAATTTTGACCTACTTAATGCCTTAACCTTTACCTTTGCAAATTCTTCATACTGCCCTGGTATTTACTCCCATGTAAATAGTAATATACTTTGTATTACTCTAAAACAAACACAGATGCTTACACAAACATAAACATCCAAACAGATCTTCTATTATTTAAAAAAAATATAGTATTTTAAATACAATTAAAATATTTACATGATAGTGTCGTTTTGGCTTCCATTTTTCAAAATGTTGTTTACTTCTTCCATACACAATCTGGTGTCTGAAACCTCTGTGGAGTACATGAATAATTAATTGACATTCAATATATACACAAATGATATGTTTCCCCTAAAAAAACATATATTGTAGCATCTCACCTGGTTTCTTTTCCTTACAACTTTGATCTGTTTTTTTAACCTTACCGTTATCCTTACCTAAAACTAAACATTTACAGTTACCCTTATCTAAACCTGGATTTTTATCATTACCCTTATCCGTAACTACACCTGGATTGTCACCCCGGCCTAAATTTAGATCAGGCTTCATACAGGTGATGTTATGAGCCACCAAAGACAGGACCAGCCAATGGAGGAGCCACCACTCCATCCTGTGAAGCAAAGAGGATTAATTGAGAGCAGAAACATGTCTGTGCTTTACGGACAAACATGTGTCATAAATGTATGGCAAAGAAATAAAGATTGAATCGGACCTCTCTGATAGCATGTATTTAAGTCTTACACACAGACACATAGTGAAGTACAAACACAGTCTCCTGACCTCATGTATTGATCGTAACTGGGACTACAACAGCAAGTACAGCATGTTTACAGCTATTTCCATACACTTCATTTACAGTCACTAACATACACTACACTCCATAAACAGTTAAATAACCAATATATTTCTTAGGCATAACATTATACATATAGCTAAATTAGGTGATTTTGAAATAAAGGGAATCAAAACATAGCCTACCTTTGCTGAGTCCGTGTAGAAAGTATTTTGTCTGAAGGAAATACAGAGTACAGCTGATGTGACAACAGAGCAAATGCAAGAGAGGAAACATGTAAATTTCATCCTGCAATAAAAAGAGGAAGCAGCATCAGACAGAAAGCTAATTGTGCTAATATTGTGTCACCTCTGTCGCCACTGAATATGGGCTCACGTTACATAATTGAAAAAGATTATACTCAACATTCTGTATACATGTTAAGCACTAAATCTAAAGTAAAACTAAATGGGTGTAATAGCTAGTTGATCCTGAACGCCATAACAGATCATGGGTGAACACTGCATCACTTGGTTTATGGCTGCAAGTCACTACTCCCACCAACAGAGGGCAGGAGCACATCACAAACACCAAGTGAAACAAGGTGGTAAGAGTTGCATAAAAGCATTCATTCTTCCAATTTGTACATGTTGTGACATTTGCGAAACTAGGCCTGGTGGATTCAGTAATTGCAACCGTGTATCACTGTAACAGGCAAACAATTTAATTGTGTCTCTGCTGGTGGCTTGATCAACACATCAAAACCTGAATCTGTATGGCAAGTCATTCACTATTTTTTATATCTCTTGCATTGTGACATTTAGTGGAGCAAATAAAGAAGAATATCTGAACAAAACTCACAAACATTTTCACTGATTTATTGATTATTTTTAATTGTAGACATGTAATCAAAAAGCAATCTTTTTTATAGTATGCTTCTGTTTAATTCAGCTTTTTTTTTTTACACACTTCATGTCAAGTTGTATTCCATACCACCACTTTTAATGATACACGTGAAACACATGAAATAAGTGACAATATGAAAAGTGACATCATGAAAAAAAGCTGAATTTGGAAAAAGCAGCATTTTTCAAAATAAAATGTCTATTATGAAAAGTCCTATATAACTGTTATTATAAAAATAAGGATGAAAAAACATTTCATAATAATGACTTGAGTTGAAATAATTTCTTACATCATTTCAAAAATTATTATTTCACTTAGCCTATATATTTCCACAGCGTATTCTTCTGGTTATCTACGTCATAATTATTTATTTATGTATTTTATTTAATATGAAATACTTTGGAGCTCCAGAACTGTCGGGCTCATTTGACTTGAGGAGGAAATGATGGTGATGGTGTTTGGTGTTTAGAGCTGGTATTGTCATCATAAGAACCGGAATTCAAGCCACCTGTTTAGTTCAAGAGACCCAGACCCATTTGTGTTTATGGACCCACCTGCAGCTTGTGATGCTGTGCATGCCTTTTGTGGGTGTGTGTGTGTGTGCGTTGAACATTATCCATCAGCAAGTTTACTAGCTGGGCATGCAGGTGGCCTTACTGCTAGGTGGCCAGCGCAGAGACAACAAGAAATCCTAGACTTGATCAGAATAGGATAGAACTGAATAAAATAAATAGAACAGATAGAACCAAATGAAAAACATTAGACTAGAATTAAAAACAGGTAGAACAAAATAGAATAGAATAGATAGATCAGAGAGAATAGATAGATCTTTTGATTGATCAGGTATGATACCTAGCCCAGTGAGTAATCCAGTCAGACTGTTGATAATTGTTCTCCATCAATGAATAAATACATTTAAATTACAGTTTTATTTAAATAGTTACACACATTTCTCAATACTGAGTTGACTTTTTCAAAACTCTTTACGCAGCATAGCCACAGTAAACTGATGATGTGGCACCTTACTATGATATGATATATATATATATATATATGTATATATATATATATATATATATATATATATATATATATAATATGATAGCCCACTGGTGCTAATGACACTGCACTTTACTATTTTATAATGTAGAGATATTTGGTGTTGTGTATTGATGTTGGGCGGGGGGGGTTGTGGTTATGTTGTTGTCTGTTGTCTATGGTCTGTTGTCTGTTGTCTGTCTGTCTGTCTGTCTGTCTGTCTGTCTGTCTATCTGATGAGCTGTATGGTGCAAGATGAATTTCCGAAAGGATCAATAAATGTCCATCTACTGCCACTAAAGTTTAATGTACGGTTCATTACACACGTTCATAGTTGAGTCTTTTTTGCGCAAAAAATAAATAATGAAAGCCACTTCAAAGACAATGGTGATACATATTGTAATGCTTGTTGCTAGTGTTTTTTTTTTAGGTTTGTATTATGAGTGACAAGTTTTGTTGTGGGGCGACAGATAGTGTCAGGGTTTATTAAAGCTCCAATGTGTAATGTGTTTAGTTGTTCATTATCAAAATCTGTGTTGCCCGTTCACAAACTTGTCCTTTTTCATGAATATTTACCACCACCATCAATTCCAAGTATTTTGGCTTGAAATTTAACATTTGCGTTTGCATGATCTGGGGTAGATGCTCCATATTCATGCGCCATCTTGAAATACGTTAGCCGGTAAGGGACATACAGGACATACTGCTCCGCCTTTCACATTTTCTCTGTCACATGATAAACTCACAGGTGCTGCTAATGCTGCTAATGGGTAACGTAGCTTCCCGGCCCCGGCAAGTTTGAAGAAGGAAACATGGAGGACCACACGTATTCAAAATCCAAATTTCAGGAACAGGAGTCTTCTTCTTCTTCGCCCAGAAAAAGAAAAAGGAGATTGAAAAGAGCAAGAGACCGTCTTTTTGAAGCGTGAAGGCTACCGTAGCTGTAATACATACTTTGGACTGCGTGGAGCGAGAGAGTTGATTGCGATATCTCAACGCTAGATGGGAGAAATTCCTACACATTGGACATTTAAGGAAAACAATGAAGTTTAAAAAGCAAATCTATCAGGAGCGAGGGGTTTCCTTGTGTTTGGCTGAGATCCCTGGTGTGTGGGCAGGCGGTGACTGATGTTAGCCTCTGGGGTTTGATCCTACCGGAGACAAACCTGTCTCACCTGGACACAAAGAGCCTAGTGAAGCAACATGACTCACACAGCAGCAGCAGGTGCTGATCCTCATGACTAACTGGAAAACCCTAGGTTATAAAACACTATTTGTAAGTAAATGGTGCATTTTTAGTTGTCAGCAAAACTGGCTACACATTATATACAATGGGGATTTCCAAGGAGTCAAACTCTTACTTTTGGGGAAATGTTTGCTGATCTGAGGTGTTTTTTTGCCTCTTTCCCAAGTGGGAATGCTTGGAAGTATCAGGTTTTGTTTTCATTTGTACTTAGGCCTACATCTAAAACACTTGCTGAAAAATAATGGACTAAATACAGAGGCTAAAATACTGAGAAGCTCTTAAGGAAGGCTTTGGTTTGTGCGTGTTCGGTAGATAACGGTGCCTCTTCCCCTGTATCGACCTCATGCCATAAAAATATCAGTAAGCATTTTAGATATACTTCCCTGCAATGCCAAGCAACAGTAAGTGCATAAATGGTGATCTTTATCATACTATCACCCTCTCTCTCACCCTCTTTAATCAGTTTCTGCGACTCCTCAATAAATGAGAAATGCTCCAGAACCATTAACATAACCATTCTGGAAGTTGCTACTTCCTTCTGCCTTAGATTGGGTCCATTGATAAGGATCTAATTCTATAGACATGTCTCTCCACGGTCTCTGCTGAGAGAGCAAATGACAGGGACTGCCTGAGGAACTAGGATCATTCTCTACAGGCCTATTAACCCATCTGAAGTGATGACAGGTGCTTTCTTCTAACATGGACACGTGGACAACCAGAATTATTTCTGGTTTAAACAGGGCTACCTTATTTCTAATAAGGTTTTTATTGCTTACAAACATGGCAAATAATGGACAGACATAGAATAGATGCCGTTGCATTCAAGAAGTGTAATCATTGTGTGTGTGCCTGAACGCAACTCACAGTAGCAAAACAACATTCTCATTCTCCTAATCCATACAGCCTCTTTTTTTCTTAATGTTAAATAGTTATATGAATGCATTATTTGTTTCTGTATTTATTATTTGTTTATTTCATTATAATGTTATAATTTGTTCATGAAAGCACCAACAACAAAAGCAAATTCCTCCTAAGCGCTACTAGGAAATACATATTCTTTTCTGTTTTTCTGATTCTGAATCTGACAGGCCTATTGGTTAATGATTAGCGAGTTTATCACACATTGTGGTGGTTTTAAATCTCATACCTTATCAGTAGGCTACATCCTGTCATATTCAGATCGTGTGCGTGAGTGTGTGTGTGTGTGTGTGTGTGTGCGCGTGTAATGTGGTCTTACACTTCGCTGTGAACCCGGGGGCGGGGGGGGGGGGGCATGTATGCTGGCGTCCGCCTCGGCGCTCTCTGCTCCCTCCCCACTTCCACCTCCATCCGTCCGGTTGATAAAAGCATTGTAGTGGTCAGATCCATCAAGTTAGGCACAGAAAGACAAGACAATGCCGGAAATTGGTTACCTTCAAAATAAGAGGCTAAACCTAATCACACCTGGAAAGACATTTTTAAAAAAAAGCTTTCAATTAAAAACAAAGACATGTTTGCATTTACATTAGCCTATCACCGGCTGCCTATATCAAATGTAATTGTATTGATCAAATAACCTGACATTATAGACTATCTGCTCCAGTGGTGTAGTCTAATGTATTGGGTATACTGTACTGTATATATATATATATATATATATATTTAATTAGCCTATGTAAAGATAAAAAAAACACAGATGACAATATGTCAAAAATATAAGGGAAAGTATGTTGTTGCGTGTCATTGGGCATTTTTAAGTAGGTATATGGAAATCCAGGAGCGTTCTTAGTGGGTATACTGCGTATACCTGCATCACGTAGACTACCACCGCTGATCTGCTCCATGAGCTCCCTCAAACATTTTACAGTTTTTACTGTTGCTGTTAATAGGACAATATTTGAAAAGGAAAAATGTCATAGCTTTTGTCTGTATAAATTAAACTGTTTGTATTAGCCTAGTCTTCATTTCCATTACAATCTGAGCCGTCCACAGTTTATTAGTCAGACTGCATTTTATTTTGAAAGTCGTGACAGGGACACCTCGTTACCATGATGTCACGCTTGACGCTGGCATCTCCACGTTAGGTACCGAAACACAACGAACAGCGGACCACTGTCCGTCCTGCTCCGGTAGGGAGACAACGCAGAGCCCCTGACGCAGGACGTGACTGATAGCAACTAGCAAAGTATCTGCTTCAGAGAAGATTTCCTCTGGGAGAAGGGGGGAAAACTGGATGTAAAGGGGAAAGAAACCGTCAAATATTTGTATTTTCTACAAGAGAGGTCGCGAGCTAAAACAGCCGTGTTCGCTGAAGAGGTCGGTCAAGTGCGGCGAACTTTGGGCTTATCATTGTTGTTGTTTTATAGTTTGCAACTTTCTCAGGGGAAATCAAACGGCACTTTATTCGACATTATCACGGCGGGAGGTTATTATTAACCCACTGGATTTGAACATGTTTGCAGTTAATGATTTACTAAAAAGCATTCTTGTGGTAGACCCACTTTGCTGATTGATAGGCATTGCTGGAGGCATTGTGGCTCTTTTGTAAAGTGCACTTTGAAGGTTAGCCTACTAATAATAACGCAACCACTTTGATGTTGATTAAATGAGACGTGCGCTCTAGTGGGTAACTCCCGCTAGAGATACAGCACAGTGAGCTAAAGAAAGGTGAGACGGTCAGTAAACACTGTGAAAAGAAAAGAAAAAAAAAACTTAAAAGGAGAAAGCTGCATGAGCACGTGAGACAACTCACCGACATTTATGGAGTGCAGTTTCTAGCGCTGCTCTGACTGTAAATCTGGAATGGAGCTCTTTCCCATGATGCAAGTGCACTGTTGAGGACTGTCGTAGCATTCTTGCTAGGGAATTAAGTTTAATTTAGTTTCGCTACCGCTTGAACTAGCAACACTGCGAGTGAGAACTTAACCAAAGGCATCTTATTACACCGTCGGGAGAGAACCACGGCGAACGACGACTGATTTCCCTCGCGCTCGTGGACCATGGCCTCCACCTTATGGAACAGCTGCTTCTCGTTGCTCTGGAGACGGACCTTCCTCGCGCTGTGGCTGTGTGCGCTTGTGGCGCGTGGAGCGGAGGATGACAGCGCCTTCAACTCAGAGGTAAAAACACAGCAGTGCTATTGGAAGTAGTGATTAGACTGACTAAGTAACGCTCGTTACTTACTGACTGAATCAATGAAACCAGAAGCTGCAGATGTTAGAGACTACTTTATAATAGTAACAAACTATTTGAACACTGCACCCTTCCACAATGACCAAAAGGCATGGAGTCAAGCAGTGTTTTTTTTGTTCACTTCCGCCAAAGCAGGGACTACTATTAGAAAGAGCACAATTTGACAACTTCTTTGCTCAAGTCAGATACATAACAGGCCTAACTGTGCTATTCATGTCATTCCTCTGGTATACAATGTACTGTACCAATTCTTTATGTATACTATAGCCTACTTATCAGTCCCTCCAGAAAAACGCGATTATGCGATCGCATAATTCAATGCATAATCAGCCAAAGTCTGCATATTTACGCATTTTTTCAAATACGCCGCACTTTCGCCGCATAAATTGCCGATTTCCGCGCAAAATATGCGGGGATTATAGTTTGCGCAGAAATCGGCAATTTATGTGGCGAAAGTGCAAAAAAATTCACATATATCTTAGCAGAAAGTTGAGAAATGTTGCGTTTACTTCACACAAGAGTAGGCATTTTCCCCTGTTGCCATGGGAACGTTATGAAGTGACGTAATTACGCGACGTGAACATCATCGAAAAGCTGCAAACCCCGCGATGAAGCCATGATGAAACCGCAGTTTTTGCAAGTTCCCGCAATTTCATCGCATAAAATTGCATAAATATCCCGCATATTCCATCACATTTTTTAAGAAAACGTGCCGCACAATCAAGGATTTTTGCCCAAAACAATCACAAAAAAACTCCGCATTTTTCTGGAAGGACTGACTTATCTTGTGCCTTGTGGAGCAATCAACTGATATGAAGGCATGGTATTTACCTGTGTAACAGCTTCAGACATGACCTAGCCAATCAGAATTGACCAAGACCATCCAGTGCACAACACCTGGTTTATGATACTAATAATACCCTGAACACACAATTATTTTCCAATGTGTTTAGTTTGGTTTCTAAGTAGATTGACTGGCAGGTGTACGGTCTTTTACATTGCTGTCATTGACATAACAAGGGTTTCAAAAATCAGGGACATTCACTTAATGTATTTCCCCCCCCCATATAGAACCTCCAACTTTTTCAGTTACTGGACACGTTTTAGCTAAGATGTTTTTTTTTTTCTATTTTTCTGGCCACCCCCATCACACCATTCTCAGAAACACTTGGTGGTCTCTGGTTCCTCCTCTGATAACGACTGTGCTAGAATTTGGGAATCTTGTTGTTACAATGTAGGCGAATGGGAAAACATACCCAGGCAAGGCATTCTGCATGCACCCCCCCCCCCCCCCCCCCCCCTTGTAGTCATTGTTTAGTGAACTATTTGGAATCAAACTTGTTTCTTTCAGTTATCATCACAGTACAAAGCAGAATCAACAAGACCCCAGCTCATTTCTACAACAGGTTATCCAGTGGCTAGGGCCGTGACGATAACTGCATCGCCGCAATACCGCGGCGACGTGACGCTACTGGGGTTATGACATCATCACCGGCATCACCGCATTCACCGGATTTCTTTTTTTTTTTTTTTTTGCTGGTGAAAGTTACGGAAATGCATATGTTGTGTGATTTGAAATATAATAAACACAGTAATCCTTGTTTAGTTATCATCATTGACTGTTCATCATGTTCAAGGGATTCTGGAGGAGAACAACTTAAGTTGCCGTCATTTTCAGCTTTACACGAAAGGGAGGGAGAGGCCGTTAAACCTGTGGGGTATTTGTTTTGTGTTTGTCCGATTATTATAAATTATTTCTACTTCCAATGAATATATAACACACAGTAGGGAGGGGGAAGGACATGAGATGGACGGCATACAGCTGCAGTGTTTTACCATTGCACTTTACACTGCATTCATTAAAATCCATATCGTTACAGCCCTACTCTTGGCTATTTTTTATTGTTGTTGTAATGCTCATAATGTCTCTTTCTCCACCCGAGTTGGACCTCTTAGCCATTATGGAAACATGTAGGCCTACACAATTTTTTCCTCATTTCGGTGTGTCACAGACGCGAAAGTGTGCCAAAGTAACAAGTTGGAACCTGAACCAGCACTACTTGCATTTTTCTTTCGCCAGTCCAGGGGTTATCCAGCACACGTGTTTGTTTTGAGAGACAATTCGAGAGATAAGAGCTGATGCTATACCTATAGGAAGGTGATAGGTGATTGGTGGTGGAGCTTTTGTTTGTTGTTTGACAGAGAGAGAAAGACAGACCGGGGGGGTCTGCTTGTCAGCCAGGTTACAACATATTCTGATGGGTTATTGTAAGAGTGTGTGTGTTTAGATGTTTGCTAATGTGTCTTACTGAGATAAGAGATGTAGGCATTACACAATGTGTGGACGGATGAGAAATCCCTAAGCACTTGTTGCTAAATGTGTCTGTGTGTGTGTGTGTGTGTGTGTGTGTGTGTGTGTCTCTGTGTTTTTGTGTGTCAGTTGAAATACTAACAATTGCATTACCCATGTCTCTTTAACATTTGCAATGCTCCATACAAGCACAGAGCTCTGGAAGTAAAGAGCATCTCTTGGACACAGCGCACTAAAACTACAGGGTGTTACTTGAGGAGTTGAAGAAGTCATGCTGTCTGTTTGTTGTTGGGCCGGCTAATCTCCATGACACGCCCACTGATCTTTATGATAGGGGAGACCCTGCTTTTAGGAAGTCACTGGTGGTCTTTGTGGCTGATGAATCTTTCACTGGATTCTGAGCGGAACATTTGTTTTCACACACAAGTCATTATAAGTGTCAGAGTTGCAAAGATTAGTTGTCGACTATTAAATCAGTCGCCAACTATTTTGATAATCAATGAATCCATTTGTGTCATTTTTTTCATGTGAAATTCTCTAATGCCAGCTTCTTAAATGTGGATATTTTCTGTTTTTTTTTCACTCCTCTGACAGTAAACTGAATATCTTTGAGTTGTGGACATTGACAAGACATTTGTGGATGTCATCGTAGGCTTTTTTGGAAATACTGATCGATATTTGTCACCATCTTCTGTTATTGTCATTGTAGACCAGATTAATCGACAATGAAAATAATTGATAGTTGCAGTCCTAATGAAGGTCATAGAAATGTTTATGTGTGAACAGAAATTAGGCTGTTTCGGAGTTTCTGTGGTAAGGAGTTGGTAAATCACTTGCTGTAAAGTCAGCTGTCTAATCTATAGGACAGGTAAAGGAGGACTTAAGCCCGAGACACACTAAGCCGATAATCGGCCGTCAGACAGTCTGGTGAGGTCGGTGACTCGAGGCTGTTCGGTGTGTTCCGTGCCGTCGTCTGTCCAAGGCGCCGTCATCCTTCATTTTGGCTGATTTGACATGTATAATCCGGGGCGGGCACTGCTGGCAGTCGGACTCAAATGACCCATCTGATTGGTAGAGTGCTAACCCGGAAACGGGGAGCGGGATGAGTGTGACTAGAGTCTCTCAAAATCTGACGAAAACCTTTTAAACTGACCTTTGTTGATCTGAATTGAAGACAGATTCAGCAACTGCACGGCCTATTTCTCTCTTAAAATGTTTTCAGAAACACGTTTCAGTGAACTATTTTAGTACAATATGAGATCGTATTCTGAACGAGCCGCCATGACAGTCTGTCTTTGAATTTCCGGAGAAACCACACCCACGTCACGCGTTCGTCCAATCAGCTGCCGGTTTTGATTTTTGGGCGACAATACAGATTAGCGCCGCCTGCTGTTATGGAGACGTATTACGTCTCGTCTCTTCGGTGTGTTCTGAGGCATTTTTTGACCAACTCGGGGAGACTGATCAGTCCAACTGCCTTTTCTGCCGAGGGTTAGCCATCTGGTTGGTGTGTCTGGCACTTTAGCGCGTGTTGATCAACATAATCAGCATATAAAATGACATGTCATGTAAAAATGACACCTTGTTTGGTTTGTTTTAAAGCTGCCTGTGTCTGTAAAACAAACCCAGACTGTGTCGGATTGTGTTAAAACTACATTATACACCTACCTACCACATACGTCATCTCAAGTTTAATCTGATCCTTACTCTTCAGATGTGGTTCAAGCCATTTGTTTAGACCTCTACTCCTACTCTGTCTGGACAAAAAGGATGACGTGGGATGATAGAAAAAAATGAGGAAAAAGAGAGGGATTATGAGTGTGACAAGAATCTGAGAAATTTAGACAGAAAAAAATAGAAAAGTCACAGCAACGGCCAAGAGCAACCTGTGGTGGAGTTATTTATGAAAGAGGGAAAGAGAGACAAAGATGGAGAGAGAAAGTTGACGGGGGACGGCGGTGGTCAGTCTCAGCTGTGCAGCATGTGATGGCTGAATGTGACAGCTGTTCTCTTACTGGGACACACACACACACACACACACACACACACACACAGTGCAAAGGCATGCTGGGCCTGGGACTCCAAGGCATCTTAGGAAATACAAAGGACGCTCTTGTCTGAGGAGAGAGAGCTGTGAGAGAAAACTTGTGAATAGGAGAGAATGAACATGAGAGAGCACAGAAAGAAACACGGATGTGATAATAGAGGCTGCATGGAGAGAATGCTAAAAGTGTGCAACAGCAATTTGAAGCTAAAGCAGAGTGATAGCAGCAAAGAGAGGGGTAATCAGTGACTTATTGCGGCAGTTAACTCGACTTCAATTTTCTCAATCCGTATCCTCTTTGTATCCGTGTAATCTGCAGCGTGCTGTCTCTTCACATTCCAGCCGCTTCTCCCCTGCTCCCCTGTGATTGGCTATCACCATGCCCACAAAGACTGGATGGGAACTCTCTCTGAATGTGTATCAGTGTGATTTCGCATTTATTTATAAGTTTGTAGGCATTCCCTGCGTTTTGCAAAGCGCTGTGTTTATGTGTCCCTGCATGCTTTGTCTGTCCATACATGTGTGGATTATTGTCTTGCGTGCAGAAAAAGAGGCACGTCTGTTTGCCTCTGTAACTCCACGTGTGCTTCATGAAATCTTCAAATTGAAGTAATCAAATGTTCTTCCTCCTGTCTATCTGTCTGTGTCTCTTTCTTTCTCACTACTCTTTACTTATCCGTCCTCTTGGTAGGACTTTGTAGGGTAAGAGATGGCAGCAGACCAAGCCTCGGAATAAAAGCTCTGTTAGTATCTTGGCTGACATTGTGGTGGAGACACAGACACACACACATACACACCCACACACACACACACACACACACACACACACACACACACACACACACACACACACACACACACGCACACACACACACACATATACACACACACACACGCGCTAACACTAACACTCATATACACACTTCTGGCAGGTTTTACAACTCCTTGTATATTGCTGGGTCTGGTTTTGGCAGGTAAGCTCAAGGACTCTTTGAAAGACCATTTCAGAGACGAGGCTAAGTGTACTTGTGCGCGCACACACACACACACACACACACACGCACGCACACACACACACACACACAAGCACTCCCCTACTGCTGTTGTTAGACTTGTTTTGTATTCAGCCCAGCTGATGAAGGAAGGTGAGCGGCCAGACTGAAGTGCTCTACTGTTACTGTAGACGATGGGAGAGTGTGTGTGTGTGTGTGTGTGTGGGGGGGGGGGGGGCAGGGGTTCATAAGCCTCCATACATCTTCCCAACAGCACTGCAGCTCTTCCCTTGCAGCCTGTTGTAAATTCTTGTTTTGGAAGGGACAGAGAAAGGTTGTGTAGAGACTAGGGCTGCTCGATATGAGAAAAATATGCGACAACGTTCTGCATTTCTGCTGCTTTCAGTATTCTGCTAAAATGCAACAAATTGCATGTTGAATTTAAAACAAATGAAAAAAGAATCATTTCCAACATTCTCATGTCTTTCGCGATGCGTCGCAGCCTTAAGCGATGTGTTTATTGCGCTGAAGTTGATCTTGCGATGACGAAAAAAAAATATAAATATATATTGTGCAGCCCTGGTAGAGACAACATCAGATTCCTAGATATGCACAAAGACACACCACAAAGACACAAACATCAACAGACATGAAGGCATTTCCCTTTTTCATCAAGTACCATCACTGCAGCAGTGACACAGAGGAGCGGGAGGGAGTAGCTGGAATGTGAAAAGACACATGGAGATTACACAGAACACTGGCTCATTTTTTGTTTTTAATTACTACTTTATTGGAATTCTGATGGGAATTGCAACATTACTCCGCAGTTTCTCCCACAGTGTCTGGTGTGGTTAGATGGCTGTTAGTGACTGCATTACAGCAAGTGCTTTGTTTTTATCTTCAGACAGTATGAAATATGATCACCATTAGCTGACATGATATGTCAGTCAATACTGCTCATTACTAATCAGCTCTTTAAAGATTTTCTCTCTTTTGTGGACATGTTTTGTGTCATTCAGTAAATTCAATTATTTTCGTCAAAGGGCGTGCCCTGACAGTACCTAGGTAAGGACTACTAGCCAGTCAGAAGCAGAGTATGAGGGCGTGCCATGCTAGCAGCTAGGTGAGCATTATAACATGTGTTCCAAAGTGACCACATTTGTCTCTGAAGTAAAGGCTGGACTACAATAGAGCTGTTTGGAGCAGTTTGTGAACAGTGTTTTCTGTTGGAGATGGTAAGTCCCTTTGGGGGGGACTTTGGGCTTTTTCACTTTGTAAACCTATAACGTGCACAAAAAAGATATATAACACAATAAAGGAAAGGGAAAAAGCCAAAAAGCATAATATGAGCACTTGGCAGTTGAATCCACAGCAGCTGCTGTTACGATCTCAAACTCTTTGGTAAGATGCTCTCTGAATATTTGATACTGAGCGATTTGACCATTTGCTAAAACCCTCCCCCAAACAGCCAATCATAGCTTAGCAACTGTAACAAGGCACGCTTGGCCTGTCAAGCTTTGGATTTCTCCACATGCCAGAGTGGTGTGCATGGGGCTGGTGGAAGAGCGACCCTCTGCATCTAGAGAGAGCTTGAAGGGTGCTGTCTTTTATTAATCACTTGAAAAAACACACAAGCAAAGACATGCACGTAACAGGAACTTATTATCTGAGATGGCTTTACGTTTCAAGTGCATATTTAAGACCCTTGTATAGAGCTTTTACTTTAAAACAAGTCAATCGAAGATGAAGTTTTCAACCAACATTTATTTATTTATTATTACCAACAAATATTTATTTATTTATTAGTTTATTAGTTACGTTAACTACAGCTGATAATATCTTATTTCTTATATCATTTCAGTTCGCAAAATCTAAAAATGAGAAGGCTGCTTTTGTTTACCCATTGTCAATCATTACTTACAGTTTAGAATGATACAGTAACTCTGCCACTGTCATCACTGTAAATTGCATTATGTATATATATATATATATATATATATATATATATATATATATATATATATACATGCAAGATTGGGAAACTTCACAAGCGTAGCAACAGTAACTACAAGGAGTGGGGCTTATCAATCAGTTATTTGCCTTTTTATTTGAGATTAAGTTTTTTGTGGACCGTGCCACCTGTTTCCCCCGCCTAGTGTGTGTGTGTGTGTGTGTGTGTGTGTGTGTGTGTGTGTGTGTGTGTGTGTGTGTGTGTGTGTGGGTGGGTGGGTGGTGAGAGAGTATTTAGATAGTGTTTCAGGAAGTGCATATTTGTGTTGGAGTGTGTGTGTGTGTGTGTGTGTGTGTGTATAATTGTGTGTCTGAAGCTTCCTTATCTAAAGGCAGAGGTGGGTCAGGGCCACGTCCAGTTCAGCCCTCTCTACATCTCTTCCTGCTCCTTCACACTCACACACAGAGCTGATACAGCCACTGCCAGACATGGAAAGATGAAGATGAGACACAGTGAGGGAAAAATAATATTCAGAGTTCTTTTTACAGCTCTACATCTTCAAAAGAAAAATAATAAAGGTGTAAATAACAGGCAATTAATATACATCACTTTAATAATCCTCCGGGCGAAATGAGTTGTTAGAAAGAAGCCACCACAACAAACAGGCCACATACAGTGAGTAGGTAGAAAAAGGACTGAGCATAGGATCCCAAAATATATATATACTTTTTAAAATTTTAAAATGATATATAAATATAAATTTATGAATCAAAATTGAGTTTAAAAAATGTACAAGTTGGAATAAAAAGCTATACACAGTATTACATAATGACATATATGCAAGACTGACCCCCAACATAAATTGACAAGCAGTAGCTAAAATGACGTGTGCAGTGAAGTATGTATAAACATATAGTATATAGTATAATGGGAAAGTATAGCAATAATTATAGGATTACAGGATACACAGAGATAAATAGGAATGAAATAGAATATATAGGGTGACATAACATATATTGCAGTGTATAATGTTATAGCTCTGCATTGTTTAATAATGACAGAATAATAATATCTGTAATAACAATCATGATAATAATGGACATTAGAGTGACTGCAACAACTGCTGGAGCAACAGCACCACATAGCAGCCTGTCTCTACAGATGTGTTTGAAATTTGACATATTAGAGATGAAACGGGTTTTTGAAGGTTTGAGCTCCTTGGGCCAGGTGCCTGAGGGCCAAACAAACACAGGGGTTCCACCTCCTGTCCGGCCAGTGGATAAATTATAAAGACATCAGGGGCCCTATTTTAACGTAAGTAGCTTTGTGGGCAGATCTCAGGCGCTGTTGCTATTATACCGGCGGGATAAATGACTCTTGCGCCCGACGCAAATCTAAGAAGGGGTTGGTCTGAAGTAGCTATATTACTCATAGGTGTGGTTTGGGCGTAACGTGCAATAAACCAATCAGAGCGTTATCTCACATTCCCTTTAAAAGCAGGCGCGCTTGTTCCATGGCGGATTGCTATTATAATGGTGGATTTGCTAGGCACACGCTCTTAACACATCCATGGGCGCACGCCAGGAGCTGTTGACAGCCGAGGAGACCGACGTTTGCTATTGGTTTTTCTTTTTGTCAAAATGTAAATAAAGAAATGTCACAAAAACATACTTTCCGATGTTTTGGGCTCACTCTCACTGAATCACGAGGTTATGAATGCATGGTGATATTTTTCCAATGTAGTCTAACATTAGACCGAGATTACCTCACTATAGACGATGCAGCTCTTCTGTCTCTCCTCTCCCGTGCTGCTGCTGCTGGGGCATTTGGGTTAAGTGGCATCGGCACATGCAGTTCAACATCACATCTCCTTAAGTCCTCTAATATTTCCTCATTTATGTCATCAACACATCCATGATTCATGGAAATGTGTAAAACAAGGTCATATTTTTCCTTGTATTTATGTATGGTTTGCAAAAATGGGAACTGCTGGGTCCGTGAGATGAGAGAAGCAAAGTGTATGCGCGGTGTGCACACTCTACATTACGGCCAAGCATGCGCCCTTAAAATAGCATCTGAATAACGCACCACTGACTTTAGACCAGGTTTTTCCTGGTCTGTAGATTTTGTGTAGGGGGCGGGAGAGCCTCCAGTTGAGAAAGATCAGTCTCCGGGCTAGCAGAGATTACTTCATTAAATTTTAAAGATATATTTTCATGAATATGTTTTCTAACCCTAAGAAAAAGCAACGGGTTGCATCTTAAACAGAAACGACCAGTACTATATCTTTTACATTTAACATACTATTTTATTTTAGTGCATTTATTGGCACTGAACGACTTACGGATCTCCTGCAGTTTTCTTTTTTACTCCTGTCAGAAGAACTTAATACACTTCTGATATAAAACCTTAAACAAAGAGGTGCTACTTTAACGAAGGCCATATATTTAAAGGTCCCATGACATGGTGCTCTTTGGATGCTTTTATATAGACCTTAGTGGTCCCCTAATACTGTATCTGAAGTCTCTTTTATATAGACCTTAGTGGTCCCCTAATACTGTATCTGAAGTCTCTTTTATATAGACCTTAGTGGTCCCCTAATACTGTATCTGAAGTCTCTTTTATATAGGCCTTAGTGGTCCCCTAATACTGTATCTGAAGTCTCTTTTATATAGACCTTAGTGGTCCCCTAATACTGTATCTGAAGTCTCTTTTATATAGACCTTAGTGGTCCCCTAATACTGTATCTGAAGTCTCTTTTATATAGGCCTTAGTGGTCCCCTAATACTGTATCTGAAGTCTCTTTTATATAGACCTTAGTGGTCCCCTAATACTGTATCTGAAGTCTCTTTTATATAGGCCTTAGTGGTCCCCTAATACTGTATCTGAAGTCTCTTTTATATAGGCCTTAGTGGTCCCCTAATACTGTATCTGAAGTCTCTTTTATATAGACCTTAGTGGTCCCCTAATACTGTATCTGAAGTCTCTTTTATATAGACCTTAGTGGTCCCCTAATACTGTATCTGAAGTCTCTTTTATATAGACCTTAGTGGTCCACTAATACTGTATCTGAAGTCTCTTTTATATAGGCCTTAGTGGTTCCCTAATACTGTATCTGAAGTCTCTTTTATATAGGCCTTAGTGGTCCACTAATACTGATAGATAGTACTTGTGTCAAAGTCATGATGAGGTTTGATATCACCAACTGGGCTGGTGTGTTGATAATATCCATTCCTCTTTTCAGTGGGTGATTTCAAAAGAGAAGCACAGGTCCTTTTGTGTGCCTTTAATTACATGCAGTCATGTAGTTGTGTAGACAAGTGCAGGCTACTCAGGCAGTGGGGAAGGAGAATAAATCAAGGAAGATCTGGGAGACCCTTTGTAATTTGTTTTCATTGGACAGCGGCAACATCTTGTTTGAGCAAGACATACGCATACAGCAAACAAGCCCTTTGTCTGTGTGTGTGTGTGTGTGTGTGTGTGTGTGTGTGTGTGTGTGTGTTTGTGTGTGTGTGTGTGTGTGTGTGTGGTTTGTGTGTGGTAGAGAAGGACTGAAAGAGGTGAGTTTGTTTTTATGGCTTTTAAGGAGTGGATGAGTAAATACGGATTACCAAGTAGCATTTTGCATTGTGAAAGATGGGCGTGAACTTGAGAACTGCACACACAGACGCTCACTGAGCTACATGCATGGTGAGCACACATGCACACTCAGACACACAACCTTTCACATTCCCCTCCCCACCGCGGGGAGTGTGTCCATGTGTGGGCGTATCTAGTATCCCAGACGACCCGATGTGCAAGTGCTTGCATGTGTGTGCATGCGTGTGATATTAGGTTTCTACACAACAGGTGGGATAGACTTTGCGTCATCTGTGATTGGGTCAGATATCACGTTTTCTCCCTCACGTCTGTCATTAACACCGCCCAGGCCTCCCAGTTACATACTCCCAGAAAATTCAGGTCTGAAAACTGATGTTCTCTCTGCCTTCTTGTGGTTTCTAGTGCTTCAGACTGAGCATTGCTCCCAGCTGTAAAAAAAAAAAAGACACAAATTGCCCATGCATTATGCTCATACAACACTGTTTCCATCATTTCTATTTCCATTTTCCATAATTCCCTTCTTGATGATGTAAAAAGTGTCTTGTTTCTGAGATGGTATCGTGTCTGTGTAGAGTAAGCTGTCGGGGATTAAAGGCTTATTGTGGACACATTCTGTCTTCGCGTAAATCTCGACTTCAGTAATATAAAATCTAATGAGCTTTAATTCAAGGTAGTCAGCATCACATGATATGAATAGATGATATTTGTAACCGTTTCCTTTCTGTTGTTCTTCCTGTCTCCAGGCATGGCTGAGGATGTACGGTTACCTGCCCCAGGCCAGCAGACAAATGTCCACCATGCGATCAGCTCAGATTCTGTCCAATGCAATCAGCGACATGCAGCGGTTCTACAGCCTGGAGGTCACTGGACAGATGGACCCTCAAACCATCAGGTTAGCAGGGATTAACTACACTGTTGTTTGATTTAGACCTACGCCCAATTATAGCTCAGCGATTTGGAGAAAATCCAATATCACTTCAGTTTATATATCAATTTTTTTGAACAAATACATAGATATCGATATTGCGGCGATATTGTAGGGTTGGTGCTTTCACAAAATATTAACACAATGAGATCACAAATAATGTGAATAAAATGACTAAATGGGTAAAGGCAAATAATAAAACAGCCAGTAAGTCTGGTAAGTTCAGAAAATGATATCACTTTACTGTAATGTAGCCTTTAAAACCAAGAAAAGACAACATTTGTGTCATATCACGATATTACGATGTCCAAAATTTAAGACAATATCTAGTCTCATATATCAATGTTGATATAATATGCATACTGTATATTGCCCAGCCCTACAGCCACTCATAAAGAAAATGTGGACCAGCCCACAAAACACTGTCCTGCAACTCATTTTGGGGCCCGACCTTTACTTAATTTGATAATTTGATATATTATAAAAACATTTTTTGTTTAATAGGATGGTTTGGATAAGAATTTGGAAATACTGACTTTAAACCAGGACAGGATTTGCCGGTCAAATCCTAGCAGCTCACAGGTACACATCAATTAAACAACAAAGCAGGACACAGACATCAAGAGGAGAAAGTAGGAGCTTTAAAGGTCCCATGACATGGTGCTCTTTGGATGCTTTTATATAGACCTTAGTGGTCCCCTAATACTGTATCTGAAGTCTCTTTTATATAGACCTTAGTGGTCCCCTAATACTGTATCTGAAGTCTCTTTTATATAGACCTTAGTGGTCCCCTAATACTGTATCTGAAGTCTCTTTTATATAGACCTTAGTGGTCCCCTAATACTGTATCTGAAGTCTCTTTCCCGAAATTCAGCCTTGGTGCAGAATTACAGCCACTAGAACCAGTCCCACAATGAGCTTTCCTTAGTATGTGCCATTTCTGTGTCTGTAGCTATTGAGGAGGAGAGGGGGGGGGGGCAAGGTAGAGGGTGGGGGTGTGGCCTTGACCAACTGCTACTTTGCTCGTTTGAAAGCCATGATGTCTCTCTTGTTCTCATAGGCGGGCCATGGGACCTTTAAAGGTGCACTATGCGCTCCTGCATGGTTTCAGCGTGATTTCATTTTTGTTTCAAATCGTAGGCATCTCTCCTTGATGCGCTAGCTGCCTGCCCCCTGAACACACCGTGAAAAAGTCTCAGGAGACAACACAGGGGTCGTAAACGTCAAACACTAGAGGCACAGGATAGGCACCGAAATACAACAAACCACGTTCCAGCCAATCACCGACAAGATGGTTGGGGGAGGGGGTGGGGGTTAGTGACAGTTAGTCAGTTAGTCGAGACAGTTACAGAAACATGGGGGAGTTTGTTTAATTTACTTGGAACGTCAACAGAAGTGACGTCATGCAGGAACTCATAGTGCACCTTTAACATCATGCTCCCCTTCATCTCTTCTCTTGGGTGCTTCTTTCCTTTCAATACACATGCACGCACACACACACACACACACACACACACACACACACACACACACAAATATATCTTGCCTGCTCCTGACTTCTTTCAACTCCGTCAGTGCCATGAAGAGACCCCGCTGCGGTGTGCCTGACAAGTTCGGAGGCCAGATCAAAACCAACGTACGGCGGAAACGCTACGCCCTCACGGGACATAAATGGAACAAGAGCCACCTCACTTACAGGTAACTAAAACACGTTCCGTTTGTCAAGAAAATCCATCCTGCCACGCAGTACATGCACAAAGTCTTACTAGTTGTAGGTGGCTTCTGTAAAACGTTACATATTCAAGTTAGGATTCAGTCATTTCTTTGGTTGCTTGTGAATCCACAAAGGGGTATGTTATGGAACATGTGGGACTGGCTTTTGTAAGATTTTTTTTCCTTCTTCCCCTCTTTGTTCTCATAGCATCCAAAACTACACTCCCAAGATTGGAGAGTATAACTCATTCGAAGCCATCCGTCGGGCGTTCAAAGTCTGGCAGAGTGTGACCCCATTGACGTTTGACGAAATTCCCTACCAGGAGATCAAATATGGACGCCGCAAGGAGCCCGACATTATGATCTTCTTCGCTTCGGGTTTTCATGGAGACAGCTCTCCTTTTGATGGGGAGGGAGGCTTCCTAGCCCATGCCTACTTCCCTGGACCTGGAATGGGTGGGGACACACACTTTGACTCCGATGAACCATGGACCATAGGAAACCACAACATACAAGGTAAGCGGTTACTGTCGGTATAATTCGGAATGTCTAGCGTATTGTGCATTTTAGGGAAAATGGACATTTTCCTTAGTGAAAACCAAATGCTACAAAGAAAAAATATAGAAAGCATAAATATCAACTGGAAAGAAATGATGGTCCAAACATACTAGTCTACACCAAACACCAACAGGTTTTTAGGTGGCTTCAGGTGGGCTGATGTGGCTGCACAAGTTGAGTTGGTGTGTAGAATGTCTGTGTTTTACAGCATGCTGTGTTACAAGCCTTTATCTTGAGAGCAGAGGGAGTTATTACTTCACTTTTAGGTAGGAGTGAGGATTGAGGGGTTATTAGGCCCTTGATCATTTCAGCCGATGAGCAGTTTGCAGCACTGTAGTCATTTCATGTTGTGTAGGTTGTAATGGATCAGTATAATAGATTGCAAACAGCTGTCCCCATAGCTTTCCTCCACGCCTAACTAGAGTTGGCATGGCTTAGCTAGCTACATCATCTCTCATTTAGCAGGCTCCGTTACTCCATTTACCTCTGTAAAAGTTCAAAGTCGACACTTGGTGACATCACACATTGTACAGTCTTTGCCCCAACTGCACCTCCTTATGGTTCTCATATGTTGCTAAGAACTTGTACTGACATACACTAATCCATCTGTAGAAGCTGAACCAGGCATACACACATGACAGATAATTTGTGATTTTGAGAACTTCCGTTTGCTGAAATGATTGCCACAACCAATCAGTGCCAAATGCTTAACCTTTACACTTTCCTTAAGATGAACCCTAAACCCAGTTACAACTCTTAACATCAATGTCTAGCACTAAACTAATTATATGCAAAAGTGAGGATTAAGAAAATATCTTCATTTTTAAGAATCTTTAAGAAGTCTTTAGAGTGCCTCTTCATGCTGTGCACCCATTAACCCTGCTGACTAGAGAGGGATTTTCTTTGCAACAATGGGCTTCCTTGCCCTGTTATCTACATACACACAGTAGACACAGACAGCTAAACTGTGTGTGTGTGTGTGTGTGTGTGTGTGTGTGTGTGTGTGTGTGTGTGTGTGTGTGTGTGTGTGTGTATCTGTGTGATCAGCTGTGTGTGGGATGTGTAGCAGGACAGATCACAGAGACGGTGGAATGCCCAGTAAGTGGGAGTGTGTTCCACTTGGGGGAGATCTTTAGACTGCTCCCTTTGTTGCACCACGCTACTCACACAGCTCAAAAGCAAAGGAGGACCAAATTACAATCTTTTCTGACTTTAGGTAGACACACATCTAATTAGTCGAACTTTTCACAGATGTTGTCTTCATTTAACTCCACATTTGTTACTGCCTTCCAATCGCACTGTTGCTGAAATGTATCCCCTACCCTTTGTGGAATTTGAATTGTTTCTTTTTTTTTTTGCATTGATCCATCAATTGGCTGATGGAGTGATAGTGTACAATACAGTCAAGATTATCTTTTCAACAACAGTATGACTTAATCCAGTTCAATGTTTCAGGCAGATGCAGGCAATAAAGTATTCTGATTCTGATTAGCAATCAAAATGCCAAAGGTTCTATGGTTCCAGCTTGTCAAATATAAAGATTTTAATTATCTTTAGGTTTTACACTGGTTGTTGAATGAAACAAACTATCTAAAAATATCAATATAAAATATCCAGAAACTTATAACAGGCATTTATTTGACTAAGTCTTCTGGTAGCTGTGCCAAGAGAAATCTCAATCATTCCCAATCTAGCAGAGACGGAGAGCGTAGGTATATGTAAGGAGATAACATAGACACAGGCTAATTATTGATCACTAAAATGATAGTTAACATTAGTAATTAAACTTAAACAGCTAATGTAAGTCCAAACTGCCTGTGAGCTTCTCCTGTACTATACGGTAATTCCTCTACTGTGAGACAGTAAGTCGTATGGTTATGACACAATCGTTAGCCTAGTTTTACAAAAACGTCTTCTACGGAGCCATAACTTGAGGTACAAGGTAATGGAGCCTTTTATACATTGTCGTGTTTCTATAATATAATAATAATATAATATAATAATAAACAATGGACAAATAGAGTCTTTAAACGCTTCAGATGTAAAGTTATTCTCTGTCAAAGTGACGTCAGAATGAATGGCAGTCAATGGAATGCTAACGGGGGGTGATGGCTTGTTAGCATCAAAATGGCGCCATAGGAGCTACGCATTCTGGGGAGAAGCTTACCCCCTTGACAGAAACAGACTTTAGCTTAGGGATCAGTTAAACGTAAACAAATTATATGATGCAATGGACAGTAAAAGCACACATCCACCATCATCATTCATTGCATTTTGGTTTCTTTCCCTTTCCTTGACCTTAGTTTGATTTGTCAGTGAAGAACAATTCGGTGTGTACCTTGTGATGCACGATGTGATTAATCAGCCTCTCTGGCACAGATGCTCCGACAAAAACAGCGTTTACGCTTTGTCCAAATGACTTGCTGACACACACTCAAACACACCTTGGTCAGATGAAACGCTGCGGGCCAGTACCAGTAAAAGGTCAGACGCTTTTGTGGTTCTATGTGGTCAGATGAGAGTGATGTGAGTAAGTCACTGGGAAAAGGCAGAGCAAACTTGGAGAGTGCACTTTGGTTGTCAGGGTGCTGTTTCACAGGGAGAGTCCCCTTAGCTGCTGATGAATAAGCTGTGAGATGTGGTAAACAAGTGAACAAAGCTCCAGACTTAAAATAGTGCTTGAATGACAAAACGTGTGTGTGTGTGTGTGTGTGTGTGTCTGTGTGTGTGTGTGTGTGTGTGTACAGGGTAGTCAGAAATAGCAATAGTTGCAATGGCTGAACTTCTAACTTCGCCAAGGCTTTTGAAGTTTACTCTTGCTTTTCTGTCGAACTGAGTGGTTGTCACAGTTACCTCACAAAGGCCTCTTTATCTGCTCTCAATGCCCCCCCTCTCTCTCTCTCTCTCAGTTTTCATCTTCTGCTATCTCTAGCACTCTGTCGTGCCCTCTGCTGTTCTCTCCTTGAGTGTTAGCCACAGCTTAGTACACGATGAGGACATTCATGTGACTCTGAAATTATAGATGGTGGGGGAGATGAACTATGTGTGTGTGTGTGTCCTTGTGTGTGTGTGTGTGTGTGTGTGTGTGTGTGTGTGTGTGTGTGTGTGTGTGTGTGTGTGTGTGTGTGTTTGTGTGTGTTATACAAAGAGTAAATGAGGAGATGCACAAGGACAGGCATCCGGAGCATCTCCCCTTCCCTTCCATGCATAGCAGTGACATCACCATGTCCTAATCCCCCCAACAGCATGATGTCATTAGCACAAATCTGACCAATCAGCATGGGCCATCTGACCAGAGAAAATAGCTAGCAGGTTCAAAGTTCACAGAGAGCATGGCCGGGCAACAAAGAGGTATTGACTGAAGGGGAAGTACCCAAATGTGTGCTGGCTTCACTTCAGAGATGAACTTATAGCGATTTGTTGGTCAATTCTGAACAGGTTTTTTTTTTCCAAGGAAGTTGGTTCAGTGGTTTGTCACTGACTTGTCAGTGTGTAATCGCTGCTGTGGCAGTGGACACCGGCATCCTTTGATTGGTTAGAAATGTTAGAAATGTGTGTTGATTCACATCAGCAATCATTAGCATGCCTGTGTGTGATTTTATCTGTCAGATCTACAGAGAGATGTTTATTGACATCATAACTGGGAGAGAACAATGTTCACCGTTACACCGTAACACCGTTCTTATACATTGACTGCATGGATTTAGTAGGACTTTCTGCTCTTGGTGACCTGCAGCTTATGCAGTCCCATATGTGTTTTTCATAACACCACTCAATAGGGCTGGGACGATATGCTTTTGTCCCGATTCGATTATTTCATGGGTGCCGATTGCTTTTGTATTGCAATTTTCATTTATTGGGAGTCTAGAAGGATTTCCATTCGATAAATATGAGTATTGCGATTTTCTTTTTTTTCTTCTTAAATGAAAACAAAAGGCAAATACACTTCTAGAGACATTATATCATGAGACATTTCTAAAAACTAATTGTTTACTAAAAGGAATGCACGTCACATGTCAGTCAGTCAGTCTGACATTTATTTTATTTGTAAAGAAGAACATAACATGCATTTTCTGCATTTTCTGCTTCTGTTTTGCTGGAAACAGATATGATGTAATTGCCGTCGGCCGTACCGTATAAACAGGAAATACTTAGGTGAATAATTGGTAAAAAACCCTTGTGTTGTCTTCGGGTCAACTTTGACCCCTAGAAATATGGGTTTCTTTTTAACTACCTAATTTGGATTACCCAAAAAATAACACAGATGATTCCAAACAAGCCGCTTCGCAAGTACAACAAAAGATCGGATCTCTACTCTCGTTGAATTTTGGGTGTTAAATTTTTTAGCATTTGAAAAAAAAAACCTGAAATGTTTTGAAACAGTATCCTCACTGAACGTTGACCCTGTTTTTTATTGACCATGAATTCCAAAAATAAGTAATGTGTAAAAGCAGCAACACACCGGGCCGATAATCGGCCGTCAGACAGTCTGGCGAGGTCAGTGACTCGAGTCTGTTCGGTGTGTTCCGTGCCGTCGTCCGTTGGAGGAGCCGTCGGCCTTCATCTTGGCCGACCTGACATGCTCAGTCGGAGACAGGGCAGTCGGGACTCGCCCGGAAATGGAAAGCGGGATGAGCGTGACTAGAGTCTCTCAAAATCTGACGAAAATCTTTTAAACTGACCTTTGTCGATCTGAAATGAAGACAGATTCAGCAACTGCACGGCCTATTTCTCTCTTAAATGTTTTCAGAAACACGTTTCGGTGAACTATTTTAGTACAATATGAGATCGTAAACTGAATGAGTCGCCAGTAATGGCCGTTCGAAAAATCCAAATTCCGGAAGCAGCAGCCAGATCCACGTGACGTGTTCGTCCAATCAGCTGCCGGTTTTCATTTTTTTGGGCGACAATACAGATTAGCGCTGCCTGCTGTTATGGAGACGTATTACGTCTCGTCTCTTCGGTGTGTTCTGAGGCATTTTTATGACCAACTCGGGGAGACTGATCAGTCACACTGCCTTTTCTGCCAACGGTCGGCCGTCTGGTTGGTGTGTAACTGCCTTAAAACTAGTTATGAGTTGGTGTTGGTGGTGTTTATACATGGTAGTGAAAAGAAGCGTTAAACGCCAAAAAAGCGCCAAAAAACATTGAGTAAAGCGCCAAAAGTGTCGAAAAAAGAGACCAAAACGGCAGAAAAATGTTGATTTTCAGGTTTGACCGCGAGGACGATGCATGGTCGAATGAAAGACAACACAAGGGTTCATTTTTTTTTACCAACCCTACCACTCAAACTATCCCTTTCTAGAGATTACGTGTGAAAAAGTGCAATTTTTTTTTCTTCCCCTAACTTGTGTCTTTGCTTGATCCTTTCCACACAGGTAATGACCTCTTCCTGGTGGCAGTCCACGAGCTGGGCCACGCCCTTGGTTTGGAGCACTCCAACAACCCCATGGCCATCATGGCTCCCTTTTACCAATGGATGGAGACCGAGAACTTCCAGTTGCCTGACGACGACCGGCGGGGCATACAGCAGATCTATGGTAGGATGTTTTTGTTGGATGCCCGTCCTGGTGTCAAGTGTGTATAGTCCTTGCAGTGTGTTAAATCATGAGGACATGAACTGATGGTTTGCACTTTCTACTAGATTGAAACCTATACTGTATGCATTTTTTCCAACAACAAAATGACCAGTCCTTCAAAGGCAATTTTCCTTTCATTTTTATTTCTATAACCCAATCCCAATAGGTTGCCTTCATTTATTTGAAAATCCATTTCCAATTAGCATTTCAGAAACATAAAAGGAATAGAACGATATCTTGGGAAACGTCTTTTTTGCTAGATGATGAGAGGTAGATGAGAAAGTCGATAACACTCATTTGTGTGTAATATGAAGCTACAGCTGAGAGATGGTTAGCTTAGCATTAAGACTGGAAGCAAGGGTAAACAGCTAGCCTGGCTCTGCCCAAAGGTAACAATATCCACCCACCATCACCTCTAAAGCTCATTAATTAACACCTTTATTTCTCATTTTTTTAATGCGTATGATAATTAAATTAGAGTCTAAAACAACACGTTATGGTTATGGGCGGATATGTGCCGGACTAGTTCTTGTCCCGGAGCAGGAACTAGAAATTGTATGTGTGTACCACCGTGAGGTTGCCACGCAACTAGAGGATAAAACATGTTAAATAGTGAGTTTTAGAGGTGCGTGTAAGCAGATTTTTTTAAACTTTGTTTTTTCTAGGGCTGGGTGATATGGAGAAAATCAGATATCACGATATTCTTGACCAAATACATCAATATCCATATTGCGACGATATTGTAGGGTTGACTATTTGGTGCTTTCACAAAATCTTTTTTCCACTGAGATTTTAGATAAATAATCATCAATAATGTGATAAACAGTTTCAAGAAATTATAGAGAAAACCTTTTTTTTCTTCAGCAATTTAGTGACTATGTTTACATGTATGCCCAAAAATATGATGTTAAACCAAATCTGGAATTCTTCAAATGATATTCCCTCAAAGTGTTTCGCCACAGATTTTACGAGAAGATTGAGTTAGTATGAGGTTGTTATTATCAATTTAGACAATGTAATTGTATATCACGATTTCTCGATGTATGATTTCATCACGATATGATTCCATCGAAAGACGATAAATTATCATATTGAATTATTGCCCAGGCCTACTGTTTCCTCATGTTTCCACTCTTCATGCTAGGTTCAGCTAACCGTCTCCTCGCTGTATCCGTCTGTACTAACAGACGTACTGGATGTGTGAGAGTGGTATCAATTGTATCAGCTAAGTCCTGGCAAGACAGCAAACAAGTGTATTCTAATATCATTTTCTTTCCATTAATTTGAATTAGGCAGTTTAAAGCTTGACGCTTTAGTGTATTCTCTCTTCAGTCAGCCAGTCCTATATCTGGTCATTATGTATAATGTGATAAAATATGTATGTTTAACCACTCCCTGTTGGTCTGTCCCTGCAGGTCAAGCAGACAGCGGCCCCACCCAGGCCCTGCCCACCGTGACACCCCGTCGCCCAGAGCCCAGGCCACCTCAGACCCCGCCTCGGCACCCTGACCGCCCCAGGACCACTGAAAGACCAGATCACTATGGACCCAATATCTGTGAAGGGAACTTTGACACGGTGGCTATGCTCCGAGGAGAGATGTTTGTTTTCAAGGTAAGTGGATTGAGGATCAGGAAATAGGTGCCTCTTTTAACTAGCCTGATCTAAGTTATGACCATAAAACGTTAGAAGAGATATGTTTATCTTCACAGTGGTTTATGAAATGTCCTTGCTTGGAAATTCAGTCCGATTCCAGCAGTGGATCTGTCCTGACAAGTTAACTGTGTCAATAAATTAGTTATTCTTTTCTGTAGAATCAGTTGGTAACAAACGGCGTGTGCGCAGCCAAGACGAGGTCTGTTTTCCATCAGGTCCTTGTGGATTGTAAACCGACAGGGCCCGTGTTTTTATTAGCTGGAACACTGTTAAAAGGGCGGGGCGTGGTCAGGTGTTTGCCTTAAAAAGCCTCTGGACCCACACGAAACATTCATAAGGGCTGAAGCAGCGGTGAGCTATTAGCAGGATTTCTTCCTTTAAGAGATATGGTTTAGAAAACTGTTTTCCAGTACGGGTCATTTCGCTGTTGACTGCAGTTGCTGTCAGCTGGGTTGTATTATTTATTTTATATATATATATATATATATATATATTATGCAACTCAGCCCTGTGGTCATGTATTTTTATACATCTGCTAAGTGGAGGTGATGGTTTCTGGTAGGGCTGCTTGATATGAGGAAAATATGCGATAAGATTGTTGAAGTATCGCAATAAGAAAATTACTTACGATAAATAAACAGATATTAAAGTGTACTCTGTTCGGCCTTACAGCTTACAGTATTCTGCTAAAATACAACAATTTGCCTGTTGAATAAAAAAAAAAAAACGGAAACAAAATTACGACATTCTTTTATTGAACAAATTGAACATAAATTGCACCACTAAAAAAAGGATGTCAGTTACATTTAAGAGTGCAGTTTTCTACTGATATTTTCTGTAAACTAACTAAAAAATCTCTGTGGCATTCGCGATATGTCGCAGCCTTTTGCTATGTTTTTATTGCGCAAGTTGAAATGGCGATGACGATAAAAAAAACAAAACAATATGCTGTATTGTGCAGCCCTAGTTCCTGGTCAGTGTCGATGATGCAAGATATTTCTGTGGTCATTCTCAAAGTTAAATTAACTGAAATTTCAGCAGCAAATAGGGCTCCATATGACATGTTCTCTCACCTCCAGGATTTGTTCAGTGATGCTCTATACTTAGTGCAGCTCTACAGAGATAAGTATTGATGTGTGTCAGTGGGAGAGGTCAGAGGAGGTGTCCAGTGTTGGCAGCGTTGAACACTGAAGAGGTTTGCAGATATTAGACGGAGCTGGACAGAGAGCGGCCAGGCTTTACAGTACAGGAGCCTCAGCTTCACTTCCAGAAATGTTGTCATGATATCTGAAATGTTGACATTAAACAGGGAACCGCAGCACTAGGGATTTCAAACAGCTGACGTTACCTAACTGTATTAAACTATCGGCCACATCTTAAACCGGATCCCAGTAAACCCTTTGATATGCCTGTGCCAAGGGTGAAATATAAAAGTAGTTTGAGCTGATAAAATAACTGATGCAGGTGTTTCTATTTGCATTATAGACACATTCCACATTCCATAAAACTGTACAACAATTCACAGCTGTGTGTGAGATCTCATTACCTCACACATTACAATATTGCACTATTATGCTACTTGCACACTGGTTACTTCATATTTAATATTATACATCATTTGATTTTGTCATATATACTATGGATGTAGGTTGTACCTTTTATTCTACACTTGTTTATACATGTAAAAAAAAAGTTTAATTCCTCTAAGTATATTTTTCAGTAGTTGTTCTGGCATTTTTATCTTTGCTGTCTTATTATATTTTATTTATTTCACATCTTATTTTGTATCTTATTTATTATTCTGTATGTGTGTGAGTGAGGATGTGTGTATGTCCAAGTAACTTGCTGCTTATAACTGAGTAATTTCCCAATTTGGGATTAATAAAGTCCATCCATCCATCCATCCATCTATCCATCCATCTATCCATCTATCTGTGAGTTTCTATTTGCATTATTAGTGTCGAAGAGTAGAATATGACAGAGCCCTGTCACTCGGACACCCAGAGAGCAGTCTATGAATATCTCATATCTCAGACTCTAAGTGTTTTTGACACTGACCAGTAGTTTTAGACTTGGCGTACAGCTGCCTGCACATGGTCAAACAGTTATATCTGTGCTCTTGGGTTTCATCTCAGTCAGTAATGTTGATGCTCTTGGGTTTCATCCACAGTCATGAAGCTAGTCTGGATGGCATTAATTAGTGTCCAAAATTAACTTTTTCCTTGCCCACCAGTGCTTCTTAAACTATGACCTGATCAGAGGGAATGCGGACCAAAAGCAATTAATTTATTTTGAGTGATTGGTTCAATATTGTGAATATAATGGAACAACTACCTACCAAGTGCCAACAGTAAAATTCATCATTCGTAGATAATTCAAATGGATTGTAGTTTTGTTTGTTAGTTTAGTTTATGTTTCGTTTCAGCTACAGCCCCTCTCATTAAAGTTAATACCACAGACGCACAAAAGGAAAATAGGTCTATTTGAATTCAGATCGCCACAATTATGTGCATTGATTAAATTCTTTTGCCCTCTCTGCCTGTAGCAAGTAGCCTACATTTCAATAAAAATAGTATGAATCTACATCCCTTGATGATGTTATTTTTTATATAGCCTGCCTATTAATCTGGTTCGAATCCGAAAACGCTCCAAGTTTGCAAACTCATCAAGTGATTGGGACCAGAGCAAACGAACGGTTGTGAAAACACCGTTATTGTCATGTAGCGCTTGACTTGGGATTGGTGTTCATTTCGAATTGTGGTCATGTAAATTTGAAATTGATGCCTCCACTGTTCAGAAACTGTAGTTATTAATAGTAGACAATGCTCTTCTCTGCTATGACTCTGCATAGGCAAACTGACTTACTTAATGTACTGTGTGGGTGGGAGTAAACTGTAGCACATCAGTGCCACTCTCTCTTCTCCACAAAGTCCTGTCCATCAAAAGAAAGAAAGAAAGAAAGGGGCTGTCATTTTCTTTTATTCACTTTTAGTAAATCTTCCCAGCAGAGGGCTTGACATAAAGACAGCGAGCAGAGCACACGGAGCTGCTTTCAATATTGAAACTCCCACAGTGAGATCTGGTCTGTTCTGCCGAGGACTAATATGGTCAACTCAGTCTTAATCTGGTCAATGGAAAGAGCTGTCAGACCACACAAATCGAAGAGCACGCAGTGTGTTCAGTTCGGCCCTGTTCTGTTTCTCTCAGCTCTCGCCAACCCATCTCCATTCTGTTCCATTCCATACCATGCCGCGCCGTATTGTCTGCCAGCGTGTCCTGCGTGAAGGACAAACCTACGTGTGCTTGCCAGAAAGAAGCAGCACTGAGCATTTTACCGTTACATTATCCAGGACAAGCAGGGCTACTGACTCACCACTTATGAATGAGTCGGAGCGCTTCTGCTGTAAATCTGTCTGCTGCCTTGTGTGCACAGCATGTAAAGTAGGTATGATATTCTGTGCTTGGGTTCAAATGTGCTACTAGTGATTTCCCTTGATTTGTGCCGCTGGCTTGATAATGAAAACACTCTAACCGTGACTTTGTCTTGTATCAGGCTGTGATCAACAGAGAGAGTGCAATTAGGGGGTGCAATGAAGCCACCAGAGCAGAGACCGACTATTATTAGCCGGCCAGTCTTCCGCTATTGTTAGTTTATTGTACGTTCTGGTCTAGTTATCCGGCAGACCCCACTTTGCTTGGCACGATGACCATCAAGCATTACTACAGCGCTGCCGGACCACAGTGGGTCAAATAGCTCAAACCATTTGACGGATAAAAAAGAGAGCAGCTCCTGTGCCTTGTCTAATCTTTATACTCTGTGCTCTGTTGTTTGACCTTGTAACCTGTTCTGCTCTGTGCTTTGTTTTGTTGCTAATCGTTTTGCTTCTGTGCTGTCTTGTTCTGCTCTGCTTGTGTTCTCTCTTTCTTCCAACATCGCAGGGTTTTTCCTGACTCAGAATGGGCCTTTGGGGGGTGGGGGTTGTGGGGGGACTACGCACAACAGGAAGCATGATGGGTCCGCGTACAGTAAAGGCAATTCTGTTACCTTATTTGACAGAAATCTATGCATATACCTGTAATTTCTGTTAATTTGATAAACAAAAATGTATATTATGCTTGAGTAAAGTAAACCCCAATTAACAAAACTGGTTAAAATATGAATACTTAAAGGTGCCCTGCCACACAAAACCGTTTTTACTTGTATATTTTGGAAATATGTTAGGTCCATATGTGTTTGTGTTATGTGGTGAATGTGAAAATGAACTGCTACCTCCTCTGTCAGCTCTAGCCACTGAAAAGAAATAAGGGGAGAAATCAGGCCAATTACAAAGCTGGTCAGTCTGACGTGGTGTTGCCTGAGCTCATTACTATTCATGAGCTCGCCCAGTTGCGCTGGGTAAAGGATGCTGATAGCCAGGCTCTCATTGGCTAACTGTTAGCCAATCAGAGTCAAGCAGCTTAGCTCGTTGAATATTAATGAGAACGGGCACAAGTCGAGCTGAGTCTTCCTGCAGGCTTTCTATACCACGCTAGACTGGCTTGAAACAAGGTAACCAAGGCATTGTTTCCACAAAGAAATGTTACAGAGTCCATGGTAGAACTTCAGACATTACCACAAAGTAATGAAATATGTGTGGCAGGGCACCTTTAAATAAATCACCGGGAGTCCGGTACATGTATGTCGCACGGACCGCTACAAGAAATCATTCCATAAAACTGTACAACAATTCACAGCTGTGTGTGAGATCTCATTACCTCACACATTACAATATTGCACTATTATGCTACTTGCACACTGGTTACTTCATGTTTAATATTATACATCATTTGATTTTGTCATATATACTATGGATGTAGGTTGTACATTTTATTCTACACTTGTTTATACATGTAAAAAAAAAAGTTTCATTCCTCTAAGTATATTTTTCAGTAGTTGTTCTGCCATTTTTATCTTTGCTGTCTTATTTTATTTCATCTTATTTTTTTTTTAATCTTATTTATTATTCTGTATGTGTGTGAGTGAGTATGTGTGTATGTCCAAGTAACTTGCTGCTTATAACAAAGTAATTTCCCAATTTGGGATTAATAAAGTCCATCCATCTATCTATCCATCCATCCATCCATCCATCCATCCATCCATCTATCCATCCATCCATCTATCCTCCATCTATCTGTCCATCCATCCATCCATCCATCCATCCATCCATCTATCCATCCATCCATCTATCCATCCATCCATCTATCCATCTATCCATCCATCCATCTATCCATCTATCCATCCATCTATCTATCTCTGTCTATCCATCTATCTGTGAGTTTATGTTCTGCTTGTTCAACGGTTGTTTGGTAAATTGATCTTAAACACATTAAGAGAGGATTTGAATTGCTATTTTTATTCTCAATTCTTTTTTTATTTTGGTGCTGATGATTTTCCTTTATGGCTGACTAAAACCTTTTTTTTGGGGGGGGGAGGCAAAAATTCCTCTATGCAGGAAAAACCCTGCATCAAGGCCAGGGGACTACAGATGAAAAATTGCCTTTTGGCTAATTCTGGAATTTTTAATCCATGTATAATCATGCCTTTTATCAATTTGCACTGCCTCCTTCTAAAATAAACGGAATGGAATTGAATACACTGCATATCCCTGTGCATAGGAGTGTTTTGAAAAGACAGAGAGATATTTATACTTAGAATGAGATATGAAGCCATATATTTTGAACCTATTTGGGCAGTGGTTTACTTTGGCGTTGAGTCTCAGGAGAAACGACTGAACTTTCCAAACTGTGTTTAACCGACGATAGGAAATGATGCACACTGAAACACTTGTTAATGTTGTCCCCTCAGGGCCGTTGGTTCTGGCGGGTGCGTAGGAACAGGGTTCTGGATAACTACCCCATGCCCATCGGTCACTTCTGGAGGGGTCTGCCTGGAGACATAGACGCCGCCTACGAGAGACACGACGGCAGGTTCGTCTTCTTTAAAGGTAAGCAGCAAACACCAGCACGTTTTAGATGAATGAAGAATGGAATACTGGAGTAGAATTGTGTGGTGGGTTTTTGATTTTTTTCACTTAAGCTCACACTGGTCTGCACCTCGCTGCGTGTACATTCTCAAAGTTAGAAATTGTTGGTTTTGTAGCCGAAAACAAGCGCTGCATTGCCTGAAGTTGTTTTACCCTTGTGTTATCTTCGGGTCAAATTTGACCCGTTTTCAAAATTTCTATATCAGAAATATGAGTTTCTTGTTAATTACCTAATTTTGAATTACCCAAAAATAACACAGATGATTCCATGCAACGCACTTCGCAAGTACAACAAATGATCAGATCTATACTCTCATTGAATTTTGGGTGTTTTATTCAATTTTTTAGCATTTGAAAAAAAAAACTGAAATGTTTCGAAACAGTATCTCAACTGAACGTTGACAAATACCCTTCTGTGATTATCTTTCCTTTAATATTAGTCTAAATAATTCATAATTTCTGCTTTTTTAACTCAAGTATTAGGTATAATTTCCTATAAATGAGGTTTATTGACCATGAATTCCAAAAATAAGTGTAAAACTAGTAATAAGTTGGTGTTTGTGGTGTTTATACATGGTAGTGAAAAGAAGCGTTAAACGTAAAAAAAAGCAGCAAAAACATCAGAAAAAGTGTTGATTTTCAGTTTTGACCCGGGAGGACGACAAGTGCGTGGTCGAATGGGAGACAACACAAGGTTTTATGTTTGGGGTAGAGCTGGGCGATATATCGATATTATATCGATATCGTGATATGAGACTAGATATCGTCTTAGATTTTGGATATCGTAATATGGCATAAGTGTTGTCTTTTCCTGGTTTTAAAGGCTGCATTACAGTAAAGTGATGTCATTTTCTGAACTTACCAGACTGTAACTGTTCTATTATTTGCCTTTACCCACTTAGCCATTATATCCACATTACTGGTGATTATTTCTCATTGTGTAAATATTTTGTGAAAGCACCAATTGTCAACAGTACAATATCGTTGTGGTATCGATATCGAGGTATTTGGTCAAAAATATGGTGATATTTGATTTTCTCCATATCGCCCAGCCCTAGTTTGGGGCACATGCTAGTATATTTGTTGTTTATATTGGTTCCACGTTGGCTAGATGGACCAATTGTGAAACCAAAATGAAACAAGGTTAGTTGGACAGAAGTCCATCATTTGAATTGCTACCTTACAGCCTAATGGGGGAGCCTGATGGTTTGTCTTTTATCACTCATCACTGTAAAGACATTTCACCTTTTATCATTTAGGTCACGGATTAAGTATTGAATCAAGTATAATACGGCAGGAAACCTGCAATTCTCATATTTCTTTAATGATATAATACAAATAACAAACCAAATTCTTGCATCTAAACTACATTTCTTTTCATAAAAGTGGTCATCAAACCAACTGACTCACATTCACCAATTCATTCATACTCGTCTTATCCCCCCCTCCACTCGATCTCCTTTAGGGAATATGAATAGGTTTCTACGTTTCTGGTTATTGTTGCTGTAAAAACAGGCCTTGGTCTGTTCTAAATAATCTTCTTCTGGTATTATTATCTGTATCTTGTAGAGCATGACAGACCTCCAGGAGCAACAACAGCCTTTGAGAATATTTCCAATTTTGAAATTAGGATAGTAGCTGCCATACTGCATGCAGGAAAGTAACATACACACGTTGTGTCACAGACCTGCTACACTTAAGAAGCAACAATGACAAACAACACCAGTGTTGGGATTCAGTTTCCAGTGAAGCAGAGCAGTTTCCTCTGCCGTGCCAATACACGACGGATGCAGCGGTAGAACACAAGATCCAGGATTCATCATAAGTCAGTCTGTCTTACATATGTAGCAGCATGTCAGCTCCTTAAGGGAAATATTCTCCTCTTTTCATCTTTATAGATAAGATATATATCTATTTTTTTAGTAGTGTAGGTTTCATATCACGAGCATATGGAGCATAAGTATACCCTCTGACATTAATATACTCTCCTGCATAGAAAACCATCCACCATCTGGTTTCTTCTTTACAACCACAATACATTTATAATGCTACAGGGTAATTTCAAACCATTCTGACTTAATGCTTTCATATTTATGTATATATGCTGTATATATTTTTTTTCATCTTCTTCAGACTATGTTGACGATATATACACACACCCCCACCTCCTTGAGAAAGTGCATATAGTATAAATCTCTTTAAACGCAGCTCATTATTTATGCTGTGAGTCACCGAGAGCCGCTTGTCTTTTACAACGGTGGATTAAGTCTGTTGAATGAAAAAAGAAAGAGCTGAGTCTTTAATGCGGCTCGACTCTGGGAGCTACAGGCTTTGGGGCAGCTGTTGATGATGAGGAGGATGATGTCATCGGCCGGCCTCTCACTGTGACACTTGGCTGCGAGCCATTAGCAAAGAAAGAACTAGAGAAATGAAGAGAAGGGGAGATACAAGGGAGGAAGGAGGGGCAGACTTGAGAGCTCAAGAGAAGGGGAGAGAAACACAGAGCTTGAAATGGACCAATCAGATCGACTTGACTTTCTGTCAGCTTGAAGACAGCAGCCCTTTCTCAATCGGCATTTTAATTTCTGTACTCGTTCTCATGGACTTGTGGCCTTTGCTTGGCCAAGACTTGTCCAAATGCAAATGTAATGGATGTAATGGAATGGAATTAGCCTGGATGTCAGCCGAACTTAGCCCCACCCACAACATTTGAGGTTGGGAAGTTCTGGTCTGGACTTGATCCGTTGAGGAGCAACTATGCTCGAACCAGAGCTGTTCGGACCAATCAAATTGTCAGGGCGGGCTTTATACGATGATGGACAGATGATCAACAGTAACGTAATCAACCACGTCACCAAAGAGCGCTTGGGTTGAATTTGTTTACAACAAAGGTGGCTGCCGCTGGAGAATGGAGATGGAGATGTGTAGATTCTGCCATCGCGTCTGTTATTGAAGATATATAAGTTACCGTCGAGCCCTGAGAAGGCCAGAGTTTAGACGCCACATATCTGCGCACACTGTACATATTCTGCATTGACAAAATAACCGATTCCTCACTGGTCAGCTGACAGTATTGTTATTCCCAAATTTAATTTGGGGATTACTGCGTCGGTTGTTGTTTGGAGTTTGGAGTTACCAACTGCCAAGAAAGCAAGTTTGGATTTGTATGTATTGAGAAGGGCCTAGGATTTTGGACATATTATATGGCATCAAAAATATGGAATATCTATTATCAAACGTGTGAACCAGACAAAAAATGATTGATTCACTTCTTTTACACAGCTGTTGGTTTACCCAGGGGGTTTCACAGCTGTCTTTATCCCACACAAGCCCAACTGTAAGAGAAACCAAACTGTTTATGCCTTCAGAAAAACAACAGTCACACAGCAGGAAGGACTCAGTTCCTTAGGTCACTGATGCACTCTGGCGCAGTTATGGAAAGTCATGGAATAAGTCATGGGATTTTACATCAGAGCTGAGCACCGCAGGGAGCCTGGGAAGCATTGCGTCAACCTCTTGTTCTCTCCAGATGCTGAGTGTAGAGCTTTCATTTTAGGTAGGCGGCAGGCCAAGAGGAGAGATCTAATGGTGCCAGGGGGAACGGAGTCCCCCTGTCTGACACAGTAAAATCTGCTTTAGTTAATTAGAAGCTCAACCAAAACTATTAAATCAATGACGTACTCGTTTCTGCTGTGAGTTTTTTGTTGTTGATTGCTATCATTTACAAGTGTGTAAATGCTGGTTTGGTTTCTCTGATTCTTCTCATTGTTCTCTTTTTATTCCTCATTTAGTTTCAATTATTAACATATTCTGTGCCAGCAAATTAAATGTGTGCACACGAGCAGGATGTGTATGGGTATATCTGCTCTTGTATGCGGATGTGTGTGTAACCAAGTGTACGGGACATGTACAGTATGACTGTGTGTGCTAACATTTTCAAGAGTCCATAAGGGTTATTAGTGGGGTGGATAGGGAATTAACTGTTTAAGCCCTTGCAGTGGCTGTGGCTCAGGTGATAGAGCCGGTGCCTACCAATTGGAAGGTTGGTGGTCCCTGCAGTCACATGTCAAAGTTTTCTTCTTTGGGCAAGACACTGGACCCAGACTTACTCCCAATGCTGCACCATCAGTGTGTGAATGTTTATCTGATGAACAGGTGGCATCTTGCACGGCAGCCTCGGCCACAGTGTATGAATGTGTTTGAATGGTTCCTGTACTATGTAAAAGCACTTTGAGTAGTTGTTAAGACTAGAAAAGTGCTATATAAATACAATCCATTTACACTTCGCCTCTCCTCTCCTCAGGAAACAGATTCTGGCTTTTCAGGGAGGCTAACCTGGAACAGGGCTATCCATTGGAGCTGGTTGATTATGGTCAAGATATTCCCTACGACCGAATAGACACAGCCATCTGGTGGGAGCCATCCGGCTTCACTTACTTCTTTCAAGGAGACAGGTAACGTAGCCTGCAACCTGTCAGCAGCACACGAAACCCCTGTTGTTTACCCAGTATGTTAATATATTATGTATTAGTATATTAATAGTTTGATTAGCTGTGAAAGGTTAGACAGCCCCAGCTCGATCTCAATTACTATTATTCCACGAAACAAATTAAAAATGCATTGCGTATGCTCTCAAATTGTTTTGTCTTGTCATGCTTTGGTTCATGACCTGATATTCCCATCAACCTCAGCTATACTTTGTGTCAGCTGTACTATGTTAGCATGCTAACATGCTAAAATAAGATGGATGGACATTATAACTGCAGAACATCAGCATGTTATCATTAGAAATGTGAGTAGAGCTGTAATCGGGCCTTAAAAGTCAGGCCCGACAAGGCTGCAGCCCGACAGAATTCGGCCCGAGCCCGACAAGTACATTTTGATTGACAGCTTTTTGAAAGCCCCAACCCGTTTACAGCCCGACTGTACAAAAGGCCGTCTATCAGCAGTGATTGTTAGAGTGCATGTCAGCGGGCACGCACGCCGGGGGCGGAGAAGGGAGAGAAAGAAAACAGACGAGGCTGCCGCTGTCTGGAGGACTAACACCGACATTATTCAAATGTGCTCACGCACACGGCTCTTTTGCCTTTTGTCAAGGATGAGTCATTTATACATTTTTTAACATCGTGTATTCATGACTAACGGAGGCTATAGGCCACTTGGAAGTTGGAAAAAAGAAATAAAATAAGTCCTCCAGAGGCCAGTCTCCGTTTCACCTCCTCAGCATCCATTTTCGCGCTAATCGAAACGCATCACCTGACTGCTCATTTACCGCGCAACCTGGAGCGCGAGCCCGGCCCGAGCCCGAGCCCGTGTAAAATAATTGAACCCGTCGGGTTCGGTCTTAATTTCAATCATTTTACACGGCAAAGATCTTCAGCGCTAAATGTGAGCACGTTAAAGTCAGCATTTAGCTCAAAGCATCACCATGCCTAAACACAGCCTCACACAGCGGTTACACATCGGATTGACTTTATAATTGATGCTTGATTTTAGCTTTAACGAATATTCATGTGTATAGGCAGGAAATAAGTTCACAAGATGGCGTCTATACAGTGTGAAGGGTTTATGTCTATCCATCTGGAGGTTTTTGGTTCTTATTTCCATCTAAAGATAGACCAAATGATTGAGATCACAGGAACAGTTTCATGTTGTTATATGTTATGCATTGTCCTGTGAGTTTTAAGCTCTTAAGCTTAAGCTCTTTGTTAACAAAGTTAGAAAGTTCTGTGAACAATTACCAACAGGCGTTGCACTGCTGTAGAACAGAAATAACAAGTGTGTGCAAGGGTAACATGTTTATGAAAAAACTCATAGAAAAATAATTACACTTTAGGTCTGCAAATCCAATAAGCCCTCGCTAAGCACAGTATGACTGACTGACTTTCTAGTGCATTTACACTCGGAGCAGATTTGAATGTTCTGTGGAAACTGTACTGATATATATACACAGCATAGAGGCCCACCGTGTACTGTACTGTGTGCGAAGTCTGCTCCTTTCTTGTTTAGACAGTTGTTAAACGGTAATAACCATGTTCTCCGTCGCTGTCTGCAGGTACTGGCGCTTCAACGAGCAGTCACGCTTGGCTGACCGAGGCTACCCGAAACCAATCAGCGTCTGGGGAGCGTCAGTTCCCTCTTCTCCCAAGGGGGCCTTCCTCAGCGATGATGGAGGTGAGCTGAGAAAAGAGGAGAGCTTTCCGTGTGTGTGTGTGTGTGTGTGTGTGTGTGTGTGTGTGTGTGTGTGTAAGACAAGGGCAAGGAGGGGCTAGGGCCGACAGAGACATGCCTCAAACAAAGAATCAGGGTGTGGTCATACAATCATCAGGAGAGCGAGGGGATGGCGTGTGTGAGAATTTGAGTCCACACGTGACATGCAATCATGTCATGCAATCTCCAAGCAGTTGGGATAAGTAAACAATTTCGAGTACATTTTTAAAGCTATTATAGAAATAGTCTGACATTTTGAGAAATTCGAAAAAATAATTCGCTTTCTTGCAGAGAGTTAGGTGAGATGATTGAGACCAAGATTGACATCCTTTTATTTTTAAACGCAACTCTTGGCAAGAGTTAGAAAAACGTCCAACTATTCCTTCACATTGTATGTCTTCAAATGGTTACGCTGGCTGACACCTTCTGCTCTCCGTGCCTCCTCCAGCCTACACCTTCTTCTACAAGGGTTCCAAGTACTGGAAGTTTGACAACCACCGCATGAAGAGCGAGCCAGGCTACCCCAAGTCCATCCTGAGAGACTTCATGGGCTGCAGCGTGGACCTGGACCCAGACAGAGACACGGACACAGACGCCGGACGCAAATACCCAGATGTGAACCGCCCGCCGTTCAACCCGGACGCAGACGGACGCGACGGCGACAAGGGCAAAGACCGCGAGGGGACGGACGGCGTGGGGACGGACGACGGCGGGACGGACAAAGACGCGGGCAAAGGGTCGGACAGTGGCAAAGACAAAGACGAAGACGACCGCGAGGGTCGCGAGGAAGACACCAACGAGGTGGACGTGGTGCTGAAGGTGGACGACAGCGAGGAGCGCACCATGAACATCCTGATGGTGACCATCCCGCTGGTCCTGGTGCTGTGCATCCTGGGACTGATCTACGCCATCATCAACACGCTGCAGAGCAAAGGGGCGCCGCGGCTGCTGGTGCACTGCAAGCGCTCGCTGCAGGACTGGGTCTGACCCCGGACATTAAGGGACACTGAACTATATGAACCTAAAGTTGGACCTTAGACACCGCCCTCCTCTAATCCAAGCCTCTTCCCAGCGACCCCTCTGTCTACAGTCTCTGTGCTCAGTGGCTCCCGCAACTTGTGGTAGTAGATCCAATATCGTACTGACCAACCCAGTCTCACGGCAGTTCGTGAAATGCTCACGTTATTTAATCTATTGATTTGTGTTCACAAGGACGTTTTTTTCGTGGTGGCCAGCACGAAAATGTGAAGTAATGTATTTCAATGGGAAGCATATTTCGTGATCACAGCACGAATACGGTAGGGAGTAGTATGAAAAGCCGAAAATCCGCGTAGGGAGGTTGGTCGGGGTGGTGGATGGGTCAAACAAATAGGACTTTCACCCGGGAGACAGGGGATCGCGTCCCGCGTGTGGCGTTTTGTTTCCCCCGTTGTCTTCCTAATCACAACCGTCCCGTTATTGTCGCGAGTCTCCCGGCAGCCGTCTCCCGGCGTGCGAGACGTCCTTTCCCCGTTGTTTTTTTCCTAAACCCAACCTCTGAATAGATGGTTCCCGTTTCGTGCTGGCCACCACGAAAAAAACGAAATAAACGTGTCGTTGTACACAAATCAGTAGATTAAAAATAACGTGACAATTACACAAACTGCTGTGAGACCGTGTTGTACTGACACACACACACACACACACAAACACACACACACTAGAAGCAAGCATAGATTATGTCTTACTTATACATACCCCCACACACACACCACCCTAACCTCCTCCTGTCTCCCATGGTGCTCTACAATGCGTTGACTGTAGTCTATTTATATGAGAGAAGTTTGCACATTGTTTTTTTTTCTTCATGTTTTGGTTCATTTTGTGTGACTTTATGTTGTTGTTATTATTATTTCTGAACCAGGAAGAGCGTTCTATTCTCTCTGCCATCTCTGCACCGCCTTCCTCCTTCCCCTGATCTCAGTAGGGGCTTTGTCCTCGCCGACGACTCCACATCTGCTTACATTATCGCAGTTGCCACAAAAGAAAGAAATGCAAAGGGTTAGAAACGAGAAAGCGATTTATAGACGGACCACTGCGCTTTAAGTAGGGCTCGGTAGTGTTCCTGCCCCCTTCACCATCATCGTCTTCTTCATCTTGCTCCATCTCTTGCCTTTGCTCTGCAGTACAGCGTGTCACACGGTGGGAGGTGAGTTAGAGAGGAACAGGGTTAAGTTACAACAGATATTTCATTGCAGTTTACATTCAGAGGTATTTTGAGGCCTTGAGCCTGGATATTATCCTCCCTTTGACTCCCTCTGACAGACACTGGGCTGGGGTTGTAACTCAATCAGAATTTAGTTTGTTGTCATACAGGCACCGCTTTGGTTTTAAAGGATAATTCTAGTTTATTACAACGTCAATCTTATTTTTAATGGCAATTTCAACAGTAACAATAACACTGGACTCATCAAGTGAATTGCTGAGATCTGGGAATTAAATTAAAATAAATGTAAGTTATAGTGTCAAATCATAACAGGAGTTATCTCAGGACACTTTACAGATAGAGAAGGTCTAGGCCAAACTCTATAACTCTATAATTTACAGAGACCTAACAAAAAATGAAGACAGACGGTAAAATGATTACCCCAAACCGTCTGTTGTAAACATTCAAGTTCACATACCACCTTCCTGGTTCTACTTTGACCCACCACACTTGCCGTAGTTGTGCGCACACAGCTATCAATATGTACAGCAAACTACACCCTTTGTCCTTAGACCCTCGATTCAGATAAGCAAAAAATGGGCAGAGCCAGGGTAGCTTTTTCCTAGTGCTTACAGTCTTTAAGACAAGTACAATGCTATAAAAATAGATAGAAATTGTCCCAAGTTGTAATAAATAGTAATTATCCTTTAAATTCAGAGTACAGATGCCTTGTTTTCCTTCTTTAACTTGTGCTCACATAGTTGGACAATCGGTCTACCTTCTCTCTTTTTCTTATTTGGAAACCATTTAAAAACCTCTTTGGCTGAAAGGGTACAGACGTTAAAGGGGATCTCTTCCCTCAACTTTCATTTATGTGGCTTCCTTTCAGTCAACAATAAGACATTTTCTTTCTGCAAGAGAGGAGACACACTAATTTAAAATTGTCACCTCGCTGTGAAATAACACAAGAGAAGGGGCATTCATTGCCCATCACTGTGCGTGTGTGTGTGTGTGTGTGTGTGTGTGTGTGTGTGTGTGTGTGTGTGTGTGTGTGTGTGTGTGTGCGTGACAAACAAGAAAGAAACAAAGCAAAGCCACGGCCTTTAACGTAGGAACAGGATGTAACACCACACATGGAACAGGGGGCAGCTAACGTGCCATGTGGTTTCTAATGGACTTTTTACTGCTAGTGTTTTGTTCAAAGGACAATTTGAGGAACTTCACAGATGACCTGTGGTCTATCTGTTGTAAATATAACGTAGCTGTAAGCACCAGGGTGGGCTCGGGCCATGCAGGCTCATGTGAATACAGACTAATCCTCTTCATTAAAAAAACAGCAGGTGTGTGCAAATGCTGTTAACCCCCGCAACCCCGAAACTAAACTTTGAACTCCCAAAACCAAAACACTCTCCGCTCCCCTTTCATCTCGCAAGATCAGAGATGGGACGAAGGGGAGCGTAGGCACGGAAAAATGTCCATCTTAACTACTCATTATGTCAGTATTTCAGAAATGTTTGATGGATTTTTTTTCTGCTGTTCACTGGAAGCCATTGATTTCCATTTATATTTGTAGAGAATGAAAATCACGCAAATTATTAAAATGCAAAAAATAATTCACTTGGACGGATCATACAACTTTACTACAAGGCAAGTTTTCTTTTATAGAGTTTGCTTGAGTTTACTGATTTTTATACTGTACAGAAATGAATGGAAACTAATGGCTGCCATGGAAACATACATCGGAAAAACAAAGAGTAAAACTAGTAAAACTATTCAACAATGAGAAGATGATTTCCCTTGACCCATGTGAATACATTTTCAATAATGTTTGTGACATTAACCCATATTTCTGCGGAATAAGCAGCCCTCGTTTTCAAGATATTCAAAACGTGTAGGCTAGTTTTTAAATTTAAAAAGAGAGAGAGAGAGAGAGAGAGAGAGAGTGTAGGAGTGGACGACTTTAGAGTGCAACTTCACATATGAATGGAAGGAAGGCTTATCTGAGGTAGCATTTGGAAGTAAGCTGCCAATCTGACCAGAGGGGGCTTAGCTCAGCCGGCTCATGTTACAGATGTGGATGGGGGTGGGGTGGCAGGGGGGGTGAAGAGAGACTGAATTTCTTGTTGCTGAGACAAGGGAAGGGGGAGGGGGGAGGGAAGCTGACCCCTGACTTGCTAAGCTTGGATCTAAGGAATAAGGAGGGTGTAGAGAGAGAGAGAGAGAGAGAACTTTGATGGCTCTATCCCGCTGGCAATAGCTCATTACCCAAATTCTCCTGCTATCTCAACAACAGTTCCTGCCAAAGAGGAAACTTTAGCTTACAAGACAGAGCTTTTTCAGCAATATTGCTGTTAAGTGCTTCACTTGTAGATGTGAATACACCCAGTTACATGTAACTAAGTGGAATGTAACTAAGTACATTTACTCAAGTACTGTACAAGTACAAATGTTGACGTACTTGTACTTTACTCGAGTCTTTTCTTCTCATGCCACTGTCCACTTCTACTCCGCTACATTTCAGAGAGAAATATTGTACTTTTTACTCCACTACATTCATCTGTTACAGCTTTAGTTACTAGTTACTTTACAAAACACATGTCGTTTATAAAATACAATGTCTTACCGGTATTATAAATTAAACATCCCAACAATATAACAGCCTACAGTTCGCTACAACTAATGATGATGATGATGATGATGATGATGATGATAAGTGAAGGCTCTTAATACGTCTTCCACCACCGCTCGCAGTGGCAGCTTCATCTGTCCTCCGCGCCAGTCGGGCTGTACGTTGACAGACGGTACCGATACACAAGACGGCTGTTCTGTTACCTCCCCTCCAGCTAGGTGCAGACAGGTTGAGGTGAGACACCCACGCAGACAGGGGTAGAGTTAACAGGACACTTAACTGCAAGGAAGAAAAGGAAGAACATAATAAGCCGTCACCAGAAGTCTAGAGATTGATCTGTGGCCGGTCAATAGCTGTTGCCAGGAAACGGTGTCCTGTGTCCATCGCTCACCTCCTCACCATCAGGGTTGGGGGGAGGGGGGGGGGGTGGGTTGGCGGACGTAGCTAATCAGCGTTAAAAGCACCCCCACACCCCTCTTCTGTTCTCTCTCCTGTCCTGTTCTTCCATTGGTCCTCCAGGCACATCAGTGCTTAGACAGCCTAGTGTCTGGACAGGCTTAGAAAATGTCGACTCATTGCACCCGACACAGCATTGTGTACGGAGTTCTTGTTTATCAGCCCTCATTTTCTCCACTGGGACTTCCACGCAGCAATCCCACTGGGAGTTAACCACTTCAAAAGCTAAAGTAACCACTCAAAAGTTGAAGTAATGGCTAGTGTACCTGAGTTTTCTTTATTTGAAATTACAGTTTCTGCGATTCAGCAGCTTGAGAGATTCTCTGTAGGGTGACACTGACAGGGATTCGTTGTCTTAGGACAGCAAGCAGAAGAGAAAAATATTGAAACGCTGGGAAAGTAAGCTGTCCACGCTGATTGATGCATGTGTGTGTGTCTGTGTGTGTGTGTGTGTGTGTGTGTGTGTGTGTGTGTGCGCGGAGGTGTTTAGTTAATCAGCTCTACTCTCCATAAGCAAAGGCCGGTTTCCTGACTGTAAATCTCCCACACTCTCTCTATCACCACCCCTCCACACACTCCGCCCAGCCCTGCCCTCTAAGCCCCAGGGGATCATAATAACAACAATGGCCTTCTCTCTCTCTCTCTCTCTCTCTCCCTCTCTCTCAGAAACATACACTCTCTTTCTCCTCCGCCTATTTTCCCTCTCTCTAATACACACACAAACACATTATTGTCTTCCCCAACCTCACCTTCCTTTCCCCCCCACCCCCACCCTCCTTAGGAAACTAGTCCAGGCCAAGGTCCAACCTCACACAGCAGAGCCTGTTTTTAGATCCACCTCCTTGTTCAGCAACATCTAATAATGTGGAAGGATTCACTTCCAAACACTGTAGTGACTGTAGTAACAAGTTATTTTTATGTCAATACTGCCCCGTTCGTTTTGGAGTGCATTGCCTTGATGCAAAGTTTAGGTAAGGTTAGGGTATCACTGAGCTTGTCTGAGCTTTCATCTCTCAGGATGTGTTTCTGTAAACACTGCATGTTAAGCGTTCCTTATTCAGCCCTGCTGTTTTGGCTTTATACCTTGCTTTTTTTTGGGGTTTTTTATTTTTAAGGAACATCTCGGTTAAAAATCTCCACAATCACTCAGAAGGCACGTATGCTTCTAGCCGTGTCTGTGCTCTCCACTCTGTGCACTCTTGTATTTTCAGCTTCTTGCGGTCACTGCGTATACCTGCACGTCCAAATAACGGCAAGCTTCAAAAAGTCATTGCATCAGCCCTGTGCAAAGTCTAGCTCCGCATGGGGGAAACCGGATCAATAAATAACTGACTGGACAGGACAAAGGAAAAAAAAAAACGATCCGTCCAATGTGACATGCAGTACGACTGTGTTCTGTTTCAGTTCCACTTGGGTCAACCTTGTGGCTTATGATGGCTGGAACCCAAAAGGATCGTGGGTTGTCCAGATGCTTCTCTCTTTTCCCAAAGTGCATCTCACCTTGCATTGACCCCCCATCCACTCTGAAACCACTCATTTTAGCACCACTCGGCTAACTCAACTACACACCAAGGGGGGGGGGGGGGGATGAGACAGAAAAGATGGCTGACAAATGACTTTCAGCATCTGTGTCGGGATGAGTGCAGCGGATCAGCTCTCATGGTGCTCCAGACAGGCGTTGGAAGTCTTGAGCAGCCCTGCTCAAGAAAACTGCTTTCATCCACTAACCGCAGCTACAGTAGAGAGTAGATTCGGATGGATTCAGTTATTTCTTATACTGACCGTCAATAGTGGAACTTGGCATCTCACACTCGGCCTCTCTTCATTACTACCTGAGTAATGGTTCAGTGACTTTCTGAAAAAAACTTAACCATAATCCTTGACTGGGATAAGAAAAATAAAAAAGAAGAAAGCAGCAGTCAATAAAAAAAGATGAGGTTATTGTTTATCTTTGATAATTGTCTTATTTTGATTTGATTTTGTGTGTTTTTTTTCTCCAAACTTGATAGGATATTTTTTTGTTAATAACATTCCAATTCTTTTTTTTGTCGATTGGTTGTTATTGGGTTTTTTTTCTGTAGAAAATGTAAGATTTTATACATGTGTTGTTGTGTGTTCACCTCTAGTTGAGTGTGTTAACAAGCCATGCTGGACATGTACACATTAAAAAATTGCTCTGAAAATATTTAAACGTTTTTTTGTAAGCTTTTTATGCGGCGACTGGTGCAGTGCTATGCTGTCTGAACTGTCTGGAGAGAATTAGAGAATTGCAATTCTGCACACAGATACAGCACACCACACACACCCTGCGTTCTCTTCCTGCAGTGAGGTCACTGTCCATAGGGCCATGCTTCCTGTCTCACACGGGACAGGCAGCAGAGCGGTCTTATGAAGCACGGGAGGTGGGGAGAGAGGGCTCTGGCTGATTGCCAGGAAGCCAAAAAAGCAAGGAGGAAGTTAGCGAGCAGCTTGTAGAGCCTGTAAGAAACTGACAGGGCAATGGTGTCATCACACTGAGAGGAAATTCATTGTTCACAGCACCGCAGGGCTTTTTTTGGTGATGGATTTGATCCAAACACCAAAATTACAGGACAGAAACTGACGGCTGCTTTTAATGAGATGTTTTTGTGACTCAGACTAAGTTGTTACCAAAGACCGAAAGCATAGCAACACCTTCTCACATCCCGTCGCAGGCGTAATTGACACCAAATGAGTTCTTTTGTCTTTGTCTGAGTACTCGTGATCAATTAACGGAGGCGCCTCTGAGGGCTGCAAGCTTTTGGAATGAAAAGGCATTCATCACTGGGATGAGATAAAGAAAACAAGACATGCTAATGACATGTCTTAAGGGGTGACAGTGTCTGACACAGTCGTACAGAGTTAGTTCAGATGATAATGGTCCCAAGAGTACAAATCCTAACTTAAAGGATATACATTACATTACATGTCATTTAGCTGACACTTTTATCCAAAGCGACTTACAATTGCTATATATGTCAGAGGTTGCACGCCTCTGGAGCAACTAGGGATTAAGTGTCTTGCTCAGGAACACGTTGGTTGATGTATTGCAGTGGGAATCGAACCCAGGTCTCCCACACCAAAGGCATGTGTCATATCCACTGCGCCATCGCCAACCCAGTAACAGCTTAGTCAGGGACATATTGACAGGTTTACCACAGTGGGATTTGAACCCATGTCTCCCACACCAAAGGCATACAACATATCCACTATGCTATCATCAGTATAGCATATTAGTCTAGTAGCCAACTAGGTGAACCCGGAAATGTTGAGTACACCAAAGTTTTATTGCAGAAATGTGAAATATGGGTCCCCAGTATACTAAAACTGCTGGATGCTAATTTGCACATGTTGAGCAATTTGCATAATTAGCATAATTAGCATTACTAGCTTAATCGTCCATTTTGACCACATATTTTGCACTGTATGGCCAATTTCTACAATATGTGAGTGGTTTTATAGGTTTTAGAGGATGCTGATTTCATTTCTGGCATTTTCAGATTTGAAAGAGCTAATTCTATTACATATTATGATTTATTTAGGCAAATTCTGATTACTTTCAGGCATCATTTTAGGTTATTTTTATGGTAAACACAATAATCTTACATTTCAGAATCATGAGTGCTCTTGTGAATGTTGATGCATTGTTTTCAGGGTGTAGTGAAGCTGAATCCCCTCCTGACACTTTTGAATATTCAAAATTGCTTTTTGGATAAAAGATGAAAGTGTCAGCTAAAAATAAATGACATGTAAAAAATGACATGTAATGAATCTTTGTTATCTTTGCTGAATGTTATGCATTTCTGGAAGAAAAAGCAATGCGGGTATTTGACATAACTTGGATCCTGCAACTGTACAATACATATTAATGGGGTAGCTCATTAAGACACCCAATGACATGACATCATCTAAACCTATCACCTTGTGTGATCAACGAACTATGTACAAACATACACTATATACATGCCATAAAAGACAGACCCCGCAAGTCGCTAGGGCAACGCCCGAATGGCAGAAGGGCTGCCCAGGTTGGTCCACAAGTCGCAAGATCCAACGAGGACCCAGTTAAAACTCTGCCAGATGCAAGAGTTAAAACCGAGTCTGGGCAACCCGGGTCAGCCCGCCAGACGCAAAGCTAACCAAGAGGGCCTCACCTCCGTACCACGCCAAACATGTACATATACAATATATACATGCCATACAAGACAGGCCCCGCAAGTCGCTAGGGCCATGCCCAAATGGCAGAAGGACTGTCCAGGTTGGTCCGCAAGTTGCAAGATCCAACGTGGATCCAGTTAAAACTCCGCCAGACGCAATAGTTAAAACTGAGTCTGGGAAACCCGGGTCAGCCCGCCAGACGCAAGGCTAACCAAGAGGGCCTCACCTCCGCACCACAAAAAACACACACACCACCTTCAGGCAAACTGCTATGCCTCACAATTAATTAACAAAAAGGCAGCCTCATCTTCACTATCCTCGTCTGTTCTGTCATCATCTTCTCCAGACCCTTCATCCCTCTCTTTGTGTTCTTGGTGTTGTGTAAGTATGTTGCAGCATATACCATCATTGCCTTTGCAGGAACAATAACTGGTACAGGCCAGACCTGCAGCTGCACAGCTGCACTTTGCTGATGTGCAAGGTTTCAACCCGGCTTTGCAACCACAGCTGACAACATCTAACAAAGCAGGAGGAGCAACGGGACTTGAAGCCTGGGTGGGCATAATCAGTTCATCTCCTTCCTTTAGGCCCATCTTCTTATCCCACCCAAACAAGGTGATATCCACAGCCGGTGGATCAGGCTGGTCTGCTGCTTTCCATAGCAGCACCTGTAGGTGGGCACGTCTTCCATGAAGGCGCATATTGCGCTCTGTAGGAGGTAGTGTCTTCAGTGCTGCGGGCCTTTTTCGCTTTCGGTAAATTTCATACTGAGCTGCATCAAAGTTTAAAGAGTTCCTCTGATTGTACAGAGCCAGAAAGAAAGCCCTCGTTGCTTTTGTGATCTGTAAATCTGTGGCTTCTGCCTCTCCAATACAGTGGAGAAGCTTACCAGGTACGACTCTCATAGCCTTGAGTGCAGACACCTTCCCCTTCCCAACAGGATATGAGGTGGTATCACATCCCGAAAGAGCATGCATGGCCAGAATGGAACCACATTGGTCACCCAGATTCTCTGCAGTTGCATTTATGCTGAGAACAGTGCCATTCCATTTTTCCATCTGTAGGTTAGTTGTGATACCAGCCTTCCAACACCAATAAACCATAAGCACAAAGACATCTGTGTCATCACTGAGAATGTGAACAGTTGAAGCCCCATGTCTGACAGCATCTAACATGTAAGTTACAAGTGATATATCCGCCTCATCATGAGTGTCAATGCTGTCAGCTTTACTGACCATCATGATATTTCTTCCTACATTGAAAGTACACAGGAGTTCGCTCAGCCTTTGTTTGTTGTGCTTGTTCTTCAAGACTTTGTCTCGACTAGGTAGAGGTGTAGTCAATGAGAGCTTGTACTCTGTGGAGCGCTCTCCTGCTCTTCTATGTCTCTCATGGTCCTTGGTAGACACCTGCAAATATCTGTCAAAGATGACAAATGTTTGGGTGTCGTAACAATTAAGCCGATGTCCCATGCTGGCTGCAAGATCTGCCACTGTCCCAGACGATGGCCAAACCACGTGATAAATGAGCTGGGATGCATCCACAATGACAACATCTGGTGGCTGGGGATTGCAGACTGGAATTCTGGGCTGCTGGACAAGCACTGACTTATTGCCCTTTCGGAGGCATCCATTGTCATCAATGATAGACAAGGGGACTGGGCTAAGCTCATATTTGAAGAGAGAAGAGAGCTCCATTTTTCTCTGGCCTCCCACCACCAAAAGTCCAGCAAATAATGACTCTAGTTCACAAACAACCTTCCCACTGACCTTCATTCCCTTTTTCTGGAACTTCATAGTCACTACCTTGTTAGAGATGGGTGCATGAAATGCCTCCGGAAGTGATGAAGAAAACTTTTCACACATAGCCTGGCCAATCTTCAGCGCATCCTGCACATTTACTTTTTCATCAGCCACCTGTCCATTTATGATGTGGTAGAGCAAAGTGCTTTCTGTCATGAGTGGATTTGTGTTTTCCCACAGCATCCTATTTCAACATGTTGAGATTAAAATAGAAATTTAGAGAATAAAGTATGACATCATGTTGACTTGGCATGACAATGTCAAAACTTGTTTAGAGAGGCGTTGGTAAAGTAGCCGTCCTAGACTAGCAATCCAGGCTTTTAGGATACTGGCTAGTGTAACGTTAGGTTAGCTCTATACTGCCGAGCGCACAACTTAAATTATGTTGTACCAAAAATTCTCGCTCCTTAACGTTTCAGTTGTTTGTGATTAGCTTGTTCGATAGGGCTATGAGTTCAATAGACATGCTTGAACATGCTAGTTGGTGAAACTACTCCCTTTATGATTAAGTTTTCCATACATTTTTAAATGTTTCAAGTACTTTAAAACTAGACTACGCTCCCTTGCTTTACAACATACTTATTACAACTACAACAGCTAGCTGCAACAGCTTATTTGTATAAAAACATGACCGGACCTCAAGAAATGTAAACAAATTTAGGTTATCAACATTCACATCAAAGAGCAAGAGCTCTTGTGATTCTGAAATGTGAGATTATTGTGTTTACCATGAAAATAACAATAATAAATTTTGTCCGAAATTAATAAAAAATGTCTAAATTTATCCAAATTTGTTATAGAGTTACCATTTTGAAGTCTGAAAGTGCCATAATTGAGTTCAGCATCCTCTAAAACCTCTTAAACCACTCCAAAATTGTAGAAAGTGATCAGACAGTGCAAAATCTATTGTCAATCAGGACGATTATGCTAATTATGCTAATTGTGCTAATTATGCAAATTGCTCAACATACGAAAATTAGCATCCGGCAGTTTCTGTATGCTGGGGACCCATACTTCACATTTCTGCAATAAAACTTTGGTGTACTCAACATTTCCGGGTTCACAATGGGGATCTATGGGCTGGCTACTAGACTATATTGTCAACAGATCCCATAAAAATACGAAAAACCAACTATCCATTAGTCCATCTCTCCATACTTTCCGACCTCCCTACTCTGTCTGTGGTGCGCAGAACCGTGCCCATTTGTTCCTACTGAAGACATGACCATTTAAAAAAACAAATAGGTCACAAAAACATTATATAATGTATTAACAAGAAGGGCACTCAGAGAGCACAGACCTCCGCCAAGGAATGCCCTCTCTAAAAATGTTGAATGAATGAATTTTCCCTGTTGGAAACTCATTTTTCCGATTATTTCGACACCACATAAATGCAGCACAAATGCCCTATCTAACAATGTTGACGAAAGAGAAACATAATTTGTGTATCTGCCTCATGATTCAGATTGGCTCTAGTCTACATCCATGATGTTCCGCTTCTGGCATTGCTCCGTTGCCGTCGGAAATTTCACTGGATTTCACTCTTTTCAGCTGGATGTCCGTTACCTTCCATTTTGTTTGTGTTAGAATTTTAAACTCTGGTGGATTTCTGAGGACTATGGTTAACTGTTCCTCAGATCTCTGCAGGGTAAATCCAGACAGCTAGCTAGACTATCTGTCCAATCTGAGTTTTCTGTTGCACGACTAAAACAACTTTTGAACGTACACGTTCCACCAAAACAAGTTCCTTCCTGAGACTATTTTGCAGCGACACCGGGCCTGCTGCCAGAGCTTAGCCCTGCCCATGAGGATTGTGATTGGTTTAAAGAAATGCCAATAAACCAGAACCTGTTTTTCTCCCTTCCCTGTGTGGCTGTGTGGACTAGCCAGACCCTCCTCCGCAGCGCTGTGGAGGAGGGTCTGGCAAAGCAAGACTAGATTCGCTCAGAAATGTAATGGGTTCTTCTTCGGCCCATGCTGCACTCGTCCACCAAGTTTCATGAAAACCTGGCTAATAGTTTTTCGGTAATCCTGCTGACACACAAACAAACTGACAAAGGGACAAATCGAACCGAAAACAAAGGCTAAGACATTTCCTAAAACAGTGGGCATTGTAGTTTTTAGCAAACTTTAGTATAAGTACATTTGTTGCTGCCAGTATTCAGCATGCAGCAGGAAGGTGTGTATGGGAATTACCCAAAATAAGCTGTCCATGTTCAGGGTAATGAATGAATATTATGTGTTCTTAATAGTTGTTTGGACAACATTGGAGCTCTATCGAACAGAGGAATAAGCAATATCAGCTTTTAAATACACAGACAATACTTGAATCTATTGATTGCTGGTTTGGTCTTAATTGAATTTGCTGGATAAGAATAATACAGAGTATCACTTGCTTTATACTTTGATGGTTCTCTGACTTTGCACTTGGAGTCCCCAGCAAGTCAAGTGTCCCAACATTTAAAGAAATATTCACTTATGTTCACCGCCTGTTGTCTTGAAATGTGGCTACAAAATGTCTGTAGCTTAAAAAAACTTGGCTTGCTTCTTCCCTTAACTCAACAGATTCCAAAAATGATCCAGTCTCATGGATGTTCACATTTCTCATGGTATAGCCTACCAATTGCTAAATACACATTTTTGTTGCTCGTGTTTGTGGTTAGCTATTATTAAGTTGCATGCAAAAATTTGACAAACACATAACCACATTTTCTTGCTTCACTTGTGTTGATAAAATTGGGAATATGTCTCCTTTTTTCATGCATCCAACAATTTTGGTTGCATTCATTGGTTTTTGGCTGAACTTGGGCTGCACAAAAATTGTAAACATGACATTGATGAATGGCGAACATGTAAGCCAACAGCCGCCTATTTACACATCCAGCTAACACAGAGCAACATCAGCATTCATCTGGAGTCATTTGTTCTGGCCACCTGACCAATGTAGGTTTAATGTTCTCTCTCTGTTTATTTCTGAGGGAAATATCTGGCTCTTTAGCTGCTAAATGCTAGCCTGGTTACCAGCCGAACTTAGCCCCACCAACAACATTTGAGGTCGGGAAATTCGGTCTGGACTTGATCCGTTGTGGAGCAACTATGCTCCAACCAGAGCTGTTTAGACCAATCAAATTGTCAGGGCGGGCTTTATACGATGATGGACAGATGATCAACAGTTACGTAATCAACCACGTCACCAAAGAGTGCTTGGTTTGAATTTGTTTACAACAAAGATGGCTGCCATCGCGTCTGTTATAGAAGATATCAACGGCGCATTAATTTAAAAAGAGGAACAGAGAACCCCAGTCACGTATGTATACACATTGCCACACCCGTCCGCACGACACGGAAACGCCTCTTCTCTGCCTTTGCTCTGTCGAAGCCTGCCTTTGACTTGCAGCTTCTGTGACCGCTGTCTCCGTTGCTCTGATTGGTTGTAAGTCTATTCAATGGAGTGCAGAGGCATTTTCTTTCCTGGTTCAGTTGAAACACGCCCCATAATCACAGCCCAACAGAGCAGTATCAGACTCATATTCTGACTAGAATCTGAGTATGATGACGTCAGGCTAGCTAAATGCTCCACTAACTGCTTTTTGGTGCTGGGCAGGCGCTGTACAGTGGGTTTTTACAACTTTTTTGCTGAATTCTGCTGCCCACATGGAAACAACTCTGGTGAGAGCGGTGAGAGTCAACCAAAACAGTAAATCTGTGGGTTCAGATTCTACTCACATTATGCATAGTCATTTCAACAATTGATATGAAATATTGATTACAGAGGTATCTTACGAAATATACTGGAACTTCTTAGAATAAACTACTAACATCTAGATTAATTGAGTCTGTTTTGTTGCTGGTCACATTATTGACATGCTTGAGAAAGCAAGTGTCTGACTCTGTTATCACACTGGAGGAATGTGGATACATAACCAGTGTACAAACTTTCCATCTCCTAATGACCTACTTTTAGATGCGCTGTAAACCATTAACATACCTCGGTGCACTTTGTAAACAAACAACTTTAACGGAGCATTTGGTGTGTATATACGATCTCCGAGTACGTTGGCCTGTTTTGCACTGTGCTTACATGCTTTTAATGCTTTCCTGCTGTGTAAGTCAGGTCTGGGTCTGGCCTGGTTCATTGCTTGTTAAATCTATCTGCTACAGTTATCACCAGGTACACCCTGTGGAGTACCATAATTACTTGCAGTCATCTCTTTCCTCTGGGTAGAAAATAAACTCACTTTTAGCCCTACAACACACACAAAAGTGAATGTGCGCGCACACACACACACACACACACACACACACACACACACACACACACACACACACACACACACAGTTAATCACTTGCAGCTACAGCTAATGAGTCAGCTGCAAATGTGGTGAAGCTGTACCACCTGTTTAAGAATACTTTTACAGTAATACACCTGTTGGGCATCCTCAGTGCTGTATACTAACATGTCTACTAAGAGTTTAACATAGATAAAACTATAGGTAATTTCAGCCAAAGAAGAATTCCCTATGAAAAGGACTATGTCTGTGGCAGTGTTGTAGTCGAGTCACCAACTGTTGAATATGAGTGTTCGAGTCTGAGTCCAAGTCCGAGTCACCAAAGAAGAGTCTGAGTCGAGTCACCATCACCTGAGTTTGACTCAGAGTCGAGAGAGTCCAGAGGATGGCGACTTGACTTGGACTGGAGTCCGAGTGCAGGACTCGAGTACTAACATCCCTGCCTCTTTCATATAAAAGTAGTCAGAAACTTTATTTTTTCATGAATGCTCGAGTCCAATTTCATAAATCCTCGAGTCCAAGTCCAAGTCATCAGCGCGCAAGTCCAACTCGTGTCACAAGTCCAGAGAATAGAGACTTGAGTTGGACTTGAGTCCATGCCCAGGACTTGAGTACTCCATCACTGGTCTGTGGATTATCCAGAGAAACCAGGAAGATCTGCTGAAGAGAATGCTGTTGAATTTGTAGCCATGCCATCGGTCTAGCTGTAGGGATGGCACTGTCAATTGGTCGGTCCAGACCATAGACTGTATTAATGATGCGTCTCCACTTCCTCCCACTGTACAAAAATGAAAAAAAAAAAATATGCCAGATATGGGCAATGCCATATTGCGCTGTGAAGTAATTTGGAGCCAGAGTCTGCGCAGTAGTGATCGAGGTTGGAGCCGCGGTATCAAGGTCCCGCCCATTCACCCACCTGACTCAATCGAGTCAATCACAGCTGTCAATCATGACGTTACACTCTGTTTTTAATAGCATCAAATAACTAATTAAAACCAAACTTGTGAACAATGAACACTTAAACATATATGGAAAATACATGGGAAAAATCTATTTGATGTGTACTTTGTTGTACTAACATGGAGGGGCGGGGTTTATGACTTAACTGTCATACTGTCAGCCACCAGGGGGCGATCAAGATGTTTTGGCTCCACTCATTAGTGGTCCGATACCAAGTAAATACAGGGCCAGTATCGCTGATACCGATACCAAAACATTTTAATAATTAAGGTGGATGCATCATCAAATAGCTAAATCTGAATGAATTTTCATGACCTTCAAGTGTTTATGTAATTTTTTCTTTGGATATTAATAAGCCCAGGACAGAACTTTTATTTGCTTGTATAAATGTGTTGTGTTACCACTGAATCTTACAGCCTTTTTACAAATTATACATCTTGCCGTTGTTTCATTTTTGGACTGAAAATCTAGCCACACTGCGCTCCTCTTCCTCTCTGCCGTTCTTCTGCTCCGTCTCTGTCCTGCTCGTGTGTGTCCTGCTGGCCGCCGCCGGGCCTGGCTGCTTGCTTGTTTGCCTGGCGCCGCTGAGTCAGATGACGGTACAACATCAAATCACAAGAGCGGGGAGGAGGAGCAAAGTGTGCCCTCTCTGCGCTGCGACAGGAGCGGCACTTACAGGCACAGACAGCCAGGTCGCCTCTTTGATGAAACCGCAGCGGTGCTTACTGGAGAGAATCTGAAACTAAAGTATCAATCTCATTACACTGGTCAATATCAATGTTGGTATCGATATTATCGATATTTGTATCGATCCCCCAACCACTAGCTGTCATGTCGTCCATATTCATGTAGAGTCTATCTATGGTCCAGACAACCCAACTTTGTTTTTTAAATTAAATACCTGCAAAACATATCACGATTCCAAATCAGCCACAAAACAATTTTCTGTTAACACTAATAAACATATGTTGGCATGCTAATATGCTAAACTACGATGAATATGGTAAAGAGTTTACCTGCTAAACATCAGCATGTTAGCATTATCATTGTGAGCATGTTAGCATGGTGACATTAGCATTTAGCTCAACGTGTACCTACAGTATGCATCTCCTCAGATCCAGTAGTGTGGCTGCAGACTCTTACTTAGTCTTGTTCAAATATTTTGAGCCACATAAATGAAATTCCCTTTACCTCCACCGTGTTTCACAGCTGGATTTAGCTTAACCTAGTCGAATAAAACCTCGGTTATGGTTATTGGAGTGAATTGACTCTTTAAATCTTTGATCCCTAGACCATGGTCCCACTTTTTTCACATTCAAAAAACATTTATGGATCAATTTTCTTCTGCTTATCTGGGGCTGGGTTGTGGTGGCAGCAGGCTAAGGTATTCCAGACGTCCCTCTCCCCAGCTCCTCCTGGGGGATCCCGAGGCATTCCCAGGCCAGATGAGATAGGCTATATAATCTCGCCAGTGTGTTCTGCGTCTAACCGAGGGTCCCGTGTCAGTTGGACGTGCCCCGAAAACCTCCAAAGTGAGGCACCCCGGAGGCTTCTGTCACGATGTCATCATGGCAGCCCGTGCTTCTTTTTTGTTCTGTGTGTTTTTGTTTGTTTTCTCTCATGTCCCTCCCTCCTGTGTCGATTACTGTGAGCTGTGGGCGCGGCTTAGCTGGCAGGTGGCACCAGGTGAAGCTCATTCCCTAATCAACCTCCTGCAGTATATAAGGCTGGCTCTGTGATCCACTCGTCGCGAGATTGTACTGTCTACCAGTATGGTATAGTTGCACTCCTGGCTCCCTGTGTTATCTGTTATCCTGGTGTTTTAGCTTGTGTAGCTAAAGTATTTTCTGTGTTTATCTCTTGTTGCAGCCTGCCTTGCTTGCTCGTGTGCCTGTCTGCCTGCTTGCTCATCCCGCCTGCTCCTCTCTCTCTCTGTAAGAATTGGATTCAAACTCAATTGTTTGTTGGACTCTGGAGGAGGCCCTACCACATGGTCAACGCCACCACTTCACTGGGCACGCTCTGGAGAGCGCACAGCACCCACTACTCACCACTGGATTCCCTCGACACAACCCTCCTTTTTGCCACCAGCACAATTATTGTATATATTTCACTCATTAAAACACTTAATCTTAATTATTGTGTTTTCGTCTGCTTTTGGGTTCCACCTCCTGTGCTGTTCCGTAACAGCTTCCTTATCAAATGCCCGAACCACCTCAACTGGCTCCTTCCAACGCGAAGGAGCAGCGGCTCTACACCGAGCTCCCTCCAGATGTTTGAGCTCCTCAGCCTATCTCTTTAGGAACCCAATCAACATCCACCACATTTATGAAAAATGAATGTTGGAAAGTAAAAAAGCCTGAAAGTAATGTCATACAGCATGCATTGTAAGGCAATTCGAGGACGTGTAAAAAAGATTGCATGTCCTGTAGTAGACAGAAGTAAATGTCAAATAAATCCAAAGGACTCCAATGTTCTTTTATTGTACTTTTCTTTAGGTGTAACATAACTTATTTAGAGTAGCGGATTAGATGAAACTTTAATAAGTGCTGGGGGTGATCTGAGGCAGCAGATAATGGGATACAGCAAAGAAAAATAATAATAGAGCAGATGTGCTTTCAGAGAAAAAAAGCATCTAGGATGTACATAATTACATCATGTGACCATACAAAGACAAAGAATAGAATATGACAAAAATGAACACAATATTTGTAATTTGAACCTAAATGAAGGTAATATAAAGTGGTCTGTATATACTCTGCCAGACACTCAAACACAGTTCAACTAACCTGCCTCATAATGTTTTCTGGTGTGTTATGTAAAAATTCCTCACTATAAAAACTAAGTTTCCATTTGCTTTTCTCATCTCTGTCACATCCCCCTTCCCTCCTTCACTTTTATTGTTTCACAGTGAGGTAATGTTGAGCTAACATATGGAGCATTAAAATATAGAGCTTGGTCCAGTGTGTTTTGGTGCTAGCTTTGGCACACATTGCCACAGCACAGTGTGTGGACATGCTGCAGTGCATGCTGGTCCACACACTGGTTTCCTGGTGGGATTGCAAGAGTTTTGGTCAGTGCCCCCGATGCTTGTAAAATGCTGTGTAGGTCATAGCTATGGTAATACTTGTTATGTCAGGACGAAGGAGGGAAGTATGCACAGCAACAATTTAATTAAGCAAGTCATTTATTAAGGACAACTCAACATAAGCAGCATGAGCGGTGAAATCAGCAGTCGGTGGGAAAGTGTGGGTGCTATGAAACTGTAAGCGCTAACCTCCTGGAAGACTACATGTGGCATGAACAGAGGATAAACTAAACACAATCAAACCAAAACAACAAACAAAACCAAACTGGGTGCCTGAAAGCCACCAGCCTTCCAGGAGGGAAAAAAGGAGCCATCTTGGAAGCACACCGGCTTATGTAGACTCCCAGCAGGTAAGGCCAATCCTTCAATGAGGTGGGATTAATTAAGCAACGAGGAAGGACCTGGAAGAGGGAAGCAGAGGCAGGTACTTTCATTTTGGCCAGGGTTGTCACATATACTGCTATGGAGAAGTTCTTTGTGGTTTTATCATCTGAAATATGCCTCAAATCTTAAGGAAACCCGTACAAAATGTCACTGTTTCTCCAAAGTTGTTGTGATTTGTTTTCTTCATCTGGTGATAAGCACTCACTGTCAAAGACATGTCAACCGGATAGTGCTAACCTAAATTATGGTGCACTTGTGCTCTGTGAATGTTCACAATTTTTTAGTGTCATGTGGTTCTTTCATTACATACTGAAGGTGAATTGATATAGTATGTGGGGACTGTATTTCAGGGGTGTCTGGTGGATCTTAAGCAGCAGAAAATGTGTCTGGCGTGCTGATGGTTGTACTTTGTGGATGTGCACAATTGGTTCAGAAACTGTTTGAAGTGGTACTCTCAACATTTTATCTAGGTCAATTGTATGATATTGTATATCGGGGCCGCATACGAGGGGTGTCTGGCAGGCCCTCTGCAGCAAGTAATTTGTCTGGCATGGTAATTTTCAGGTTCGGTGGGATGTGCGTTTTTTCATTTCAAAGTGGTTTCATGTGGTACCTCCTTCGTTTGATCTAGGCCATATCTTTTTTGGTGTCTGCTGGGCCCTTCGCAGCGGATAGTTTGTCCGGCAGGGGCCGTTCAGTACTCTGTGTGACCTGCCTGTTCATATCAGATTGGTTTGAGATGGTACTTTTGAATGTTTGATCGAACACATTTTTTCAGCCCTCTTTGAGGTCCCCAGGGGCCAAATGCAGCAGTGGGGCTCCAGCAGACATCCATATCTGCATGTGAGAAGTCTTCCCCTGGATGCCCCTGTGCTCAAATGTTGGTACTCTTTTCGTTTGATCAAAAGGCTCTGGGCTGCCGGACTAAGACTTTGTTGTCAGCCCTGCAACTTTTTTCACCTTGAACTTCCAGTAGATGAAGTTTCTGTAGGTGCCTCTGTCTGTTCAGCTGTCAGTGCGTATGCTACTTACCCAGTCCTGCTCTTTCTTTCTGGGAAAGACACCAAGTGCACTAGCCTAATTAACCTATCCAGGGACATATTGCAGTCCCCCCCACCACCACCACCACATGAAACCCAGACATAACCCTTCCTTATCTACCTTGCAGACCTGTTTCCAGCTTTACTATAATTGAGCTTGAAGGGGCTTCATCACTAATCACAAATCAATGCTAAGCCCACAATATGCCCAGCTAGAATTATACATCCAAACTTAACAGTGATAACAACATGAAATCATCTTCAAATCATTAACACTATGGAAAAAATGACTTGCCAGCGTCAGAGTGTCAGGAAACATGTTTTCATTTCATTATTGGAAGGATAATTTATGGCAGTGGAAATAGTTGTTTGACCTAACTGATGTAAATGTTCACACATACTGGATTTGTACTTTGATGGTGGACATCTGTAACTGTTTACGTTTATTTTTATAACTGTCTGAACAAAATATGTTGGCTATATGCACAAAAAAAACAAATAAAGATTAAAGTAAAAAAATAAAAAAAATCATCTTTAAATCACAGTGATCATGTCTGGCAGGAAAAAGCAGTGTACAAAAATAGAAAGCCTCAGAGGTCAGAAGCACGTTTGCAGCTTTACACCCAGCATCATCATCAGATAAAAAAAAATCTTAATGGAAATAAGTTGGATTACCTTTGTATTAGGGCAGTCAGACAGTATTATTACCTAAAAGTCATATTTCTATGCCATTCCTCAAATGAGTATGCCAACTGCCACTGCTTTCTGTAATTACTGCAATTTAGCCATTTGAAATCAAAATTGAGATTTTTACTTGCACCTGTGTAAAATCACAGATCTGACCCGTGTGCCTGACCCTGTGTGGAGATGTCCAGCCCACTCAGCTGCTAAGGAAGCCCAGCTGGCCTCCAGCATGGAACCACAAACACCTGGATGTACTCACTAATCTCATCTGGACACACAAACAAGCAAAGAATGCATGAATTAACATGTACAGGTGCAGACATGCATGAGTACCTTGGAAACACACACACACACACACACACACACACACACACACACACACACACACACACACACACACACACACACACATGTCAATAGAGCACATCATGTGGTAATGATAATGGATCCTTAGGGCTCAAATCGGTTTATTTTGATTATTAAAAAATTAAAACTACAAGTCCCAAAATCTGAGTAAAAATGAAATATTTGTAATAAATAAATACCGTAATTTACGGGCTTTGTGTTCTGAAGCGGTAGCGTGAAGATCTGTAAACATTTGGTTAAAATCTATAAAAACTGAAAACAACCAGCATTACAGATACTGTCAACGCGTTCTCATGACCGAGTTTGTATGATATCGTACAAAAGGTTATGCATAACAATTTGTATGATGTCTTGAGAAAGTGAAAATGGAACTTGTGAGCAGAAAAAGTATTGTTTGGCAGTACTTTCAGTCAAAAGAAGGCCATTCAAGTCCAGCTACATGTTCAATTTGTAATGCTGATTAGTCTGGTGGTGGCGAGGACCCTAAACTATACACTGTGTGTACGCTGTTACAACATTTGGTATGAAACATCTGAAAGAATACGAGTTGTGCATGAAGGAATCTACAGACAGCAGCCAAAATGCAGCAACTTCAGGTAAATAAAATGAAACATGCCCTGCTGTGGACGTTGTTGACTTCATTAATGTGTTTACTGTGCTAATGGACTGAGGATGGGAACAGGATTCGGTATTCGGTTTCGGATTCGGCAGAATCTTAACCAATAGATTCAGTATTCGGCCGAACCCCAAAAATCTGGATTCGGTGCATCCCTAGTAATAAGTGGTACGGTAGCTCAGTGGTTGGCACTGTTGCCTCACAGCAAGTAGGCACTGCAGAGTTCGATGCCCGGTCTGGGCAGGGCCTTTCTGTGTGGAGTTTGCATGTTCTTCCCGTATTTGCGTGGGTTTCCTCCAGGTGTTCCCATTTCCTCCTACCATAAAGACATGTATGCTAGGTAACTAGGACTACAGTTGAAAATTAGCCAGCTGGCTAACACTGGCGCATTTAGAGCAATGTTGATTAATGTGCATTGTCCTCATAAAGAAAAAAGAAAGTGGAATAGATACAAATTACAGTGAATTACATACAACTTAGCTCTATGTACGAATGGTTCATGAGAACACCCTGATACTGTATGTGTTTATGTGTTAGTGTGGATTTGTGTGGCGGATTGGTCCCGTTGCTCCAGAACACTTCTACAGTCAGCCCGTCTCCCTTTTCCTGAGGGAAAGTTCTGACCTCAGCAGCTGAATCTGAAAGGCAAGCAGACTCCTCACTTCCCACAATCTCTTGTGTTATGAACCTTTGACATCCACGGACCCAGGAGAGACGAGCCATACAAGCAGGAGAAGTATTCTCAGGATGAATCCTCTCTTGTTTCTGTGAAGCTATTGTGTTAAATATTAGGAAAATGAAGACGTTCACAATTTGGCAACACAGTCTTTTTAAATGACTCATTTCACAATAATTACATAATTGTATGATTAAATTATGGTTTGATGAAACTGTAAGGGTAAAATCTATTGCCTTTGCCACACGTCTTTTCAATTATTACACCCTTACATCACAGTATCCGAGATGAACCAAAATATTCTCAACATCCTTTACCCTGTGGGGAACATTTGCAGGCTAGAAATATGAGATATCCAACTCTCTACATTCAGCTCACGCATTAAAATCCACAGGGACAACGCTCAACAGTCATGGGAAGACTTACCTGGTCATCATGTTCTCCTGACTTTATATTACCCTCTCTAAACTTTTATCACATCCTACATCAACTCTCTGCAGCGGTTGATGTGTAGCACTGTGCATTGACGTGCACTACAAAGGTGAGACTACAAAGAGAACCCAGATGAGGTGGTGAGATTTAATGCAAACCTGCTGTGTCCGTGTATTTTATTATGATATGTAGTTCCCCCATCTGTACAATAAAAGCTGTATCTGTGTGAGTGTGTGTTTACACACTAATGGGCATGCATTGAGAATGTACATGCAGATAAAACCTACAAAGAGTCTGGTTTCACGCTGATGTTAAACCAATTATCATAACAACCGGCAAGAAAGCTCATAACATTATGGGATGTAATAAAGCAAAACATCACAAGGGACACATGGAGTGTGTATCTGTAGCTGTGTTTGTGTGTGTGTGTGTGTGTGTGTGTGTGTGTGTGTGTGTGTGTGTGTGTGTGTGTGCATCTGAGTAATGAGGGAAATTGATGAAGATGACCTCTTTGTTTGTGTCAGAGACTACTGTCTTCAGTTCAATCAGGAGAGACTTCATTAGCAAATATGAACATATTTATTGTATTGACAAACATGAAATGGGAATTATATAATCTCTGGAGATTGAACTCCATCGAAACCATAGGCTATGTCATAAAGGGTAGATGAACCCAAACATATTCCCCGATGGAGTCCAGACACTGGTGGTGGTGATGAAGTGCACAGGAACCAATCGAGAGCCAAGCGCTGACGATACCCGAAGAAGTGGGCGAGACTTCCGGTGGTTGAAGGGGAGGAGGCGGGACGCACTCTATTCCTGAAACGACAACTGACAACCGCAAAGGAGAGAGCAGATTTAAAACAGGATGTCATGCTGTGATAGGCTCGTGACAAATGCCCGACTCTGATTGGTTTAATTAATGACACAGCTGAATCTGATTGACTACTGACAAGTAACATGCCAAGAACAGCTGATCAACTAGGAGTGATGAAAAAGGAATATGAAGTCTTCCTGTAAGAACTTACAAAAACAAAACAAAACAAAACCTCGGCATACGACCGGCGCAAAATAACAAAGATATATCCATAGCCATCAGACCTGTGAGTAAAAACAAAATAAGAAAGGCAAATAAAATGTCGGCGAGAGCCATAACCAAACCTCGGCGAGTGCCGGAGCAAAACAAAACCTCAGCCGTCAGGCCGGAAAAATAAGAAAGGCAAATAAATATCTGCCACGGGAACAGTGGCGAAATAAAAATGCAAAACAAGAAAGGAAAATAAAATCTGCAAAGGGATGGGGAAAAATAAAAGCAAACAAAAATATGTAACATGGCACACAGCCGTTTGCAACAACAATGCAATAACTCGGCAAACAAGCCGGTGCAAGTGTAAGTTCGCGTTTATTATGGCCCGAAGCCTGATGAAAACATGGCCACTGCAGATACAATCACATCTGGTCAGTGACTAATGAGTAAATTTGGAAGGACTGAACACAATGCCATATAATACACCACCACCAGTTATATGCATGCATACCCACCATTAGGGTTTCAGGGATCTCTGGTTCTCGAGAATGTTATCGATATCCGGACGGATGTAGGATGCGTAGGCAGAGGATGACCATCGACCCAGCTGTTGTAAGGAAGTACAAGATATGCCCTGACTAGCAGCAGTAGTAGCAGCTCCTATCCTAAATGAATGCCCAGAATAATGCTGGGGAGACATATTAGCTTTGATGAGGACTATTTTCAAATGCTGATTAAACCAACCTCTATGCATAGGGAAAAAACAGGAATCAAAAATAGAGCTGAGAGGGAGTTTGTACGTGGCCTTAGTGACAAATATCTAATCATAGATTTAAAATGACAGTAATGTGAACCTGTTCGAGCCACAATGACAGAACAGGCGCCTCCTCTTTTAGAATGCTTGAGTTCCAAGCAATAATGACTAGAATGAAATACCAGATCAGAAAACGTGATATCTGTACTGGTGTTGAAAGATTTAGAATGTGTAGAAAATTCACCGCACCTAAGGAAAGCATAAAAAGCAACCATGAAAACAGCCTCCAGTAATATATCAATATATGAAGAAAATACACCATGCCTAAGAACAACCACTAATTTATGCAGTATACTCAAAGTAATAGGCTGCCTATGATCGGGGGCTGAAGGGTGAGCTTTAGATATACCCTTTAAAATAAGTTTGACAGCAGGAGTAGAAAACAAGCTTGGAAATGATGAATCATAACATCTGATATTAAATTGTATACCGGCCAGTAACCCTCGAGTATATTGAGGTTTAAAGTGGCGAGTATCCGTACAATAACAAATGAAAGCACAAAAACTTTTCAGGAGAACAGGTTTAAGGGGGACACCAATAGACACACAAAATAGAGCAAAAGTACACCAAGCAAAATCATATGTTTTCAGAGTGGACACAGTCTAAATAAGACTGACAGGGTGATTAAATATACAAGGACTGCTCCTGCACCCGAAAATCAGACGTACACTAAAATAGTACTTGGAATCCCACCTGACACCAAAAAGAGGCCACTGTGAAGGATGTATCGGGACTATCTTAAAGGCATCAGTGATGTCAGCCTTGGAGAGCCAAGCACCTCTCCCTGCCAACTTAATAAGTTTAACAGCGTTGTCAACAGTGGCATAATGAAGGGAAAAAGGAATAGGCGGAATGAGACTATTCACACTCAACACAGGCCTGTAGCGCGGCGCGGACAGATCAAAAATAAGGCGCTTCTTCCCTGAATATTTCCCAGTAGCAACACCTAAAGGACTAGTGCGAAACACTGAAAACGGGGAGGAATCAAACGGCGCTATGATATATCCTTTGCTAACCTCAGATGCAACCAACATTGACACAGTATCAGGGTCAGAAACAGCAGAAAGAAGATTTTTAGCCACATATGTAACCTCAGGATCAGCAAGCACGCCCACCCGGAACCCTTGGGAAAGGCCAGAGAGCAAATGATCAACAAACACAGAATTAGGATGACCAGACAGTTCAGATGCCAACACACGTAGGTTTATTGGGGTAGAGGGGTGGAGCTTCAGGAATGTCTTGAAACCATCTCAAGGTTGAAACTGCTTCCTCTTGAGAGGGGCGAGGCGTCGTGGGCAAACAGACCTGGGATGAGCGTCTCGACAAGACCCGGAAAACCGCTATGATATGGTGAGACAGTCAGCATGAGCAGCCAGCTCCCGGAGCTCTGGAGAAAGCATGCCAGGAGGCGTCACAATTCCCCGGTCCAGAAGCTGAGAAGACAACTGGACAGCCTCACCCGAAAGTGACTCAGTGAAGGTGGCCAGTCTAGCGTTCCTGCGCACGCCATCTGACGTACCCGTGGAAGCCTCCACGTCCAGACAGCCACCTAGAATATCCAACACCGGATCAAAATCTGAATCCGACATACCAGCCACGAAGAGCAACAAAAAAAGAGCAAATACGAATGCTATGCAACCGTTCAGGTAAGAAACGCACTCTATTATTGAAACAACTTGTGCCGATTTCCATTTCCTTCCTCTTTCTTTGTGTTGGCGTTCTAAACTCCGGTGGATTTCTGAGGACTATGGTTAACTGATCCTCAGATCTCTGCAGGGTAAATCCAGACAGCTAGCTAGACTATCTGTCCAATCTGAGTTTTCTGTTGCACGACTAAAACTACTTTTCAACGTACACATGTTCCACCAAAACAAGTTCCTTCCCGAGACTATTTTGCAGCGGCACCGAGCTTAGCTCCGCCTATGAGGATTGTGATTGGTTTAAAGAAATGCCAATAAACCAGAGCAGGTTTTTCTGCCATCCCAAAATGCTGTGAGGACTAGCCAGACCTTCCTCCGCAGCGCTGTGGAGGAAGGTCTGGCAAAGCGAGACTAGATCATGGTAGAATACATCTAATCCAATTTAAAATGCCGGTTAAAATGAAACGTAGTAGTGAGAATGTAGCCTCAGTTGGAGACGGTCGATTTTTTTTGTTAGTGTATTGTGATAAGTAGTGTGCATGTGCATTTCTGTATTGTCACCATGTAACTGTGTGGACCCCAGGAAGAGTAGCTGCTGCAATGCAAAAGCTAATGGGGTTAGGGGTTTTGGGGCCCTTGGGTGTCTGGGGCTGTGGGGCTGGGCTACCAACTGGTTTCTCTGGATCACCAGAAGTATATTTCCAGGATCATTTTTTGACATCTGGCGCGCTTCCGCTCTCTGTGTTTTGCTGTTCTCAAACTCTGTTCGCTTTTGAAAAACAACAACAAACTTCGAGATAGCAAGCTACACGGCGAAAATGCCAAGTTTTGAAGAATATATTTGGATGGTGCAACAAGGCAGGCCTGCTTGATTCTTTTGGTGAATGGTTGTAAAGATTTACAAAGAATACGTTTATCGCATTCACTCTCTAACTGGGACGTTTTGGGACCGATTGGTGGGATTGCTGTGGATGAAGTACACACGGTGATACACTGGTGATTGCAAATTATTTTTAACCATGGATCCAGTTTATTTAAATGGCTCACATTACTGTATTGTGTGAAGAGTTTATTTAATATTGTATGTGGCATTTTTCTTTTGGGGATGCAAAAGGTTCCACCAAAACAAGTTCCTTCCCGAGAACATTTTGCAGAGCCACCGTCGCTGCGTCTGGAGCCTAGCCCCTCCCAAGACGATTGTGATTGGTTTAAGGAAATGCAAACAACCCAGAGCATTTTTTCCCTCCTATTCTATAATGTATGTGTAGTGTAGCCAGAACTTACTCCACAGCGCTGCGGACATAGGTCTGGCAATGCGAGGCTACCAACCGAGCAATCCAGGTCCAGTAATGTACCACTTCTACTGAGTAATTACAAAAGTAATATAAGTAGTTTTTCATTGGTTATTGTCATCAGGAGTAAGTAACAATGCCAGTGGGACTGAAATGGCTGTTTGTACAGTATGTATGTACATGATATTTGCTATGAATATAAACAAAAGTTTCAACTTAAGGAGCCATACTCCAACACACAGGCCTTCGCCTGTTTAGCTCTGACCTCTTTAAAATATGTTTATTTTTATTTTGTTCCATTATTAGTCTTTGTTCCTCCATGATTAATTTCAAATAGCATTTTTTAAAGGGCTTAGGCCTGTAAATGCATGCATGCATGTTGTGAGAGTGTGATATTTGTGTTTATTGCAGGTAATTCAGCTGATATTACAGAAAACACACATGCATAAAGATACACTGAGCATCTGGATACACGATTACTTAAACATTCCCTAACAGCTGTTAGGGTTGCAAAAACACACAAACAAAGAAAGGCACACACCTACAGACACACAAAACCTTAATCTGGAGAAACTCTGCCTCCATCAGGGCAGGGGTATCTGGAGCTGAGTCAAAAGAGAGGCAGCATTAGTGGGCCACACAGCAGGAGGGGAGCCCCTGGTCCAGGCTCTGGAGATGCCGTCATGTTTTCCAGGCAGCTGGAGCAGGAGTGGTGAGACGGGCTACTAACTAGCAGAAAACAAACAGATGCCAAATGGAAAATGGAGTAAAAGACCCACAAGTGCATGTGTGTGTTTGTGAGGAAATGAAAAACTTTTACACGCCAGGTGGTTTCCCAAGTGCCGTTGCTCTAATTCTGCTTTAAGGGAAAAACATGTATTCATACTGGATAAATGCCAATAATGCATTAATAATCACTGATGACATTCAGGACAAGGACTCTTCATCAAGGATAAATTGCTGCAGCTGGGTAGAACAACACTTTTGGACACTTATTCACGTGCTTACCAAGAGTTTTATAAGAAGATCAATACCAGGAGCACACTGATTCACACAATGTACATAGTTTGTTCTGTACACAAACAGGAATGTAAAAAAAACCTATTTGTGGGATTGAGGAGGGCTGGGCCTGGGTGTTGTTCGCCACAAAACATTTAAAGTAGGGAAGCTCATTCTGACAGGTAGTCAATATTTGGAGATACAAAGTCAATATATTAAAGTGTCTCATTATTTTGAGATAATAAGTTATTATTTTGAGATAATTTCTCATTATTTTGAGATACTATGTCTATATTTTGAGATACTAAGTCAATATTTGAGATAGTAAGTCAAAATTTAGAGATACTAAGTCAATATTTTGATACTAAGTCAATATTTTGAGATAGTAAGTCAATATTTTGAGATTCTAAGTCAATATTTTAAAATGTCTCAATATTTTGAGATACTAAGTCAATATTTTGAGATTCTAAGTCAATATTTTAAAATGTCTCAATATTTTGAGTATTTTAAATTTGCTCATTATTTTGAGATACTAAGTCAATATTTTAAAATGTCTCAATATTTTGTGATACTAAGTCAATATTTTGTGATACTAAGTAAATATTTTAAAATGTCTCATTATTTTCAGATACTATGTCAATATTTTGAGATGCTAAGCCAATATTTTGAGATGCTAAGTCAATATTTTGAGATACTAAATCAGTATTTTAAATTTGCTCATTATTTTGAGATTCTAAGTCAATATTTTGAGATACTGAGTGTCATCTAAAAGTCCAAGACCCTGTAGAATCTGTGCTGTTTTCGCTAAGTAACACCCATTTTTGAATAATCCAATCAAATGTAAGTATTTGATTTAAATCCCTCTTTATTAAAATAACATAGGCTACCTTACAGATGCTAAAGAAGCTTTTACATTACTTGTTTACATTTCCGTTTGTGTATGAAACAGACCAGATACATCTGTGTTAATTAGTGAGCTTCAGAGAAGGTAGGTGTATTTCTGATCTTTGGAGAGAGCCAGACTAGCTGTTAATCCTGCCTCCAGTCTTTATGCTAACGTCATGTAATTGCCTCCTGGCTCAGGCTCTGTACTTAACCCCCAAACACAAGAGTGATACTGAGCTTGTCACCTAACTCTTGGCAAGACATCAAATATGTTTATCTCTAAAAACTTCTTTAAAAGTTAGTGATTTGCAATAAAAATGTGTTAACTTTCAAAAAAATTGTTTTCCTCTGACATTTGGCATCCAATTTATCCAGAGACATGGATACAGTAAATACAAAAGAGATCCTTGAGGCGCGTCATCCAATTTCATTCTAGTCATTTTACATTGTGGATTATATCTACTGCCTCATGGCACAAAGCTTAAAAGCACCAAACAGAGACGCACTGCACTTTCAGCATGAATAGATTCAAGATTCAAAATCCTTCAAAAATTCCACAATTGGGAAATTCACACTGTTGCAGCAGCAAGGGATAAGAGGAAAGTAGAGGACACATGTTAACACACAACAATAATAAAATAATTAAATAGAGTAAATATTAAAATAGTAAAATGTATTTACATTAATTGCACAGTAAATAGTAAAAAGTAAAAGTAAAAGTTAAATGTATTTACAGTAACTGCACAGTCACACGTTTTACGTTTTATTGTATGTCTTATGTTTTATCAGTCCTGGTGTGTGTATTTTGATCCAAGTACTAACATCCTGTTTATAAGAAGCAATGGGTGTCAGAGAATATGGTTCTATTTTGAGAAACATTAGCGTGAACAATACTGCCTGCTGCCGTGACAGTACATTTTTGGACCACAGTCTCATTTGTTAATGTGGATTAAAGCAAGCTTTCTAAAGGAAAGTGTGATACTACATGTAGCTAATTGAATATTGCTGCTTTCTTCATTCACCTCTTTCTACAAGAATAGCTTCTAGTCTTTACACGCAGTAGTCAGACGGTGCTCACCGTCAGGCTGACAGTGATAAGAACTCTTTTCAGCTTGGGCCTCTACATCTTAGCTCCCTTTCAGCCCCATTTTCATCTTTTTTATGGCAGAACCCCTTCTCGGCTCGCTTCATCTCCCTCTATCACTCCTGCTCATTCATCGCGCTGTCGAGCCGAGCCTGTTCTGTCTTCGATTCAGCTTCTCCGTCAGATCCTGCCTGGGGCCACAAGGATTCCTGTGATAGCACTCTCAAAGTTAAGATATGCCTGCACACTGACACACATGAAAGGAGAGGCTGTAAGTCAGCCAGACAGAGAGTGAGCATGAGAGACTTGAAGTGATTGGGCCCTGTTGGCAGTTCAGATTCGATTCCCTTGATTTAAATTGTTAAATTAAAAAAGTGCAAATGACAACATAATGAAAAAAACTATTCTCTTTCATTAATGTTTTTATATACTGGAAATGAAAGTAAATGTCTGGTTTTGGAAATTCCCATTTCCTAAATCTTAATTGAACAAAAAAAACCATTTTGAGCCAAACCCTGCTTCAGAGATGTCCTTTGCTGTTTTTGACGTCAGCAACTCATTTTCTCGAACCAGTTGGTTATCAGTCTCTTCTCACCCCCTCCCTCCATTTTTCTAACAACTGCTGTGCCTTTCTCTCATGTCAGAATAAATGATTATTGTGCAGAGCGACAGCAGCCTGGCCTGACTCTCGCCTCTATATGTATTCCAGCCTCCGTCTCATCTCAGCCCAGGGCAATGGCTTCAGTCTTGATGCACTCCTGACTGGCTGAGTGGGCTGAGTAGGTGGCTGCTTTTGATCTACCGTCTGCCTGCACGACTTTCTAACAGACTGACGAGGTTGATAAGCAGCTCAGCGTGGGTGTTATTTGGAGTTCAGGTTTTTTGCTTGCTGAGTGTCTGACACTAGCCTCATTTCAATTCTACACAGCTGGTGAGATTTTACATGCAGTCCAACCCAGAGTTAGGCCTTTAGCAAGATGCACACTTAAGGTGTCAATAGAAATAAGCAAGACCTGTGGTGTTTCTGTCATTATATTCAGATTCTGACTATAGTAAGGTGTGATTATTCCACACAAGTACATGTCTGTCTTGCTTTAATAATATCCCTTTCACAGAAGCCAAATAAACACCCAGAGGCGTAGCACAAAATTCTGGCCGTGTAGAAAGGCATTTTCTATGGGCCCCTCCCCGCATCCACAGCTATTCATTCTAGCATCTTTTTGGGCCCTCCTCACATGAGGGCCCTGGGTGCTCAGTCCCCTTTTTCCCCCCAGTCCGACGCCCCTGTAAACACCCACTAACATTTGGCTTTTGTCTTCAGTGGGAAAGGTTACATTCGGCATTCATTCCCGGGACAAATGACTCTGCGGTAGTAGTAGACAGGTATTTATCGACTCCCGCTCCGATCGGCAGTAATGGAAACATGACACATGGGTGGACACACTAATTTATGATCCCTTTTCCGGCACAATGCTATGACGTGCATTGCTTCTGTCGGTCACAATTGCAGTCCATCTTTTATTAAGATTATTTTTTGGGGCATTTTAGGCCTTTGTTTGAGAGGACAGCTGAAGACATGAAAGGGGAGAGATAGGGGGGATGACATGCAGCTAAGGGCTGCAGGTTGGAATCGAACCCCAGGACTGAGCCTTTGTACATGGGGCACACGCTCAACCAGGCGAGCTATCAGGTTGCCCCGATTCCGTCCATCTGTGCCCAAGCAGCAAATTAGTCCAATTAGTCGGCACCGAGCTTGAAAGAGAGACTGAATGAGTAAGAGATATAAAAAAGAAGCAACCACCGTAACATTTTCACTAGCGTCTTTACAGCTTTCTACTGTTTACTTACTACTGTATTTTCTCGCGTGTTCGTGACGTTGAATGTTTTGCACCAGAAAAAAAATAGACACTTGTCTACTGGCAGTGTGAAGGGAATCTATCCTCTATTTTTAGTGTGTTTACCTACATTTAAGCCTTCTTATATATGCTAATTTTGGTAGAACAAGGGTAGTAGTGTGTTCACATGTGTGGAACAGTTATGCGGTGCACAGAAAAACGCGGTGGTGTCACCAGTGTTACCATGGCAATGATATGCAATATCATTGTCATGGGGCAAGAGTATGCTTGTTTCGCTTCCATTGTTTTCAACAGCTGTAAACAATTACGTAGAGTCTGGCATTTCATTTTGATTTTATTATTTTTGATAAATCTCTGATCTAAAAATCCATCTCATCCTTCTCTGTTATGAAGGCTTCAGACTGGAAGACTGGGATGCAATAATATAAATTAATTTATGTACAAGCAAAGGCATCATCAATCTACCACTCTTTAAATATGTCAAATTTGCACATCTCAATTCACAAAAGGCATGCATTTTTAATATGTGATATAATTAAACTGTACATTCTGAATCAGGCCCTTGCTGATAAACTGGCTGTTTGACCTGCTGGATGTGTGTCTGGCCCACTGGCTGCCAGCTGGTTGAATGGCAGCATTGTCCTCGCACTGTGACCTAGCAAAATCTCATCCTTGAGATTGATAACCACATTGCTAGCAGAGCTGGAGGACAGTTACAGTAGAGGGGAATACCATTCCATAAGTTGTACATTAAACGCCTGAGGCAGCCCAGCTGGAAACCTGAAAACATTATAAAGTTCAGCTTTGACAAAGAAAATACTTTGCTTACTGAATAGCACAATGATTGTGGACTAAATCCAGACTCTGCTTCGTTTTATTGGATTTAGTTTGTTTATTATGCATACAATGAAGTGGCTGTACCTGGGTTAGGCTTAGGGTTAGGGAGCTCCTATCATCTTAAGTAATGCTTGAAGGAAAAGTTCGACATTTTGGGGAAAAGGCTATTTCGCTTTCAAAGCAGAGAGAAACAGTTAGCCTGACTCACAAAATATCCCCCTACTGTACCTTGATAGCTATGTAACTGTGGCAAAACCAAACAGTTTTGATAGTATCTCTATGTCATGTACATTTAAATGTGACAACTAAATAAGACTCTCACAATAAGCCAGACTAAAAGTGAAACATAGAAGCCTTCATAACAGAGAAGGATAAGATGGATTTATAGAGCAGCGATGTAGAAGTGAACACATGTAGAAGTGTGGCGAGACTGCTAAATACTGCAGTAATGAAAGCTGGCTTTTTTTGGCTTTAGAGTAAAACATTTTAGCTGAAATGTATTCAGCAACAACATTATGAACCTCTGCAGAAATACAATATCACCATTGATTATATTACAATATCATTATCTGACTCTCAAAATCCTACTCCCCTTAAAAAACAACAATGCAATTGTGTTCCTATTCAAGGTTGTAAAATAGAGTTCAGATCAGATGTAGCAGAGAGACAGCAAGGACGGATGTATCAGCACCAGTAGACATGAGAATGCACGCTGGGTGAAAATTAAATGAGAACATCTCTGCCACCCCGGTTATTGTCTGTTACATGGAATGTGTTTGCATTGGTATTTGTATTGTGTTGTCTTGTTATTTTATCTGGCTCAGGAATGCAGACCGATAGTAAGTTAGCAAACACCTCCGTTATGACCACTAACTTACATCCCTGGGGTGATGCACTAACAAAACAACGTCAAGTTCACACACACACACACACACACACACACACACACACACACACACACACACAAGACAGCTCAGTAGATTTATAGGGCTATTTATCCTGCCAGTCGGCTGTCTGTCTAGTCCTCGTCTATTCTTGTCGTGCAGCTGTGTAGGTGGGGATTAAACCTCTTCCTGGATGATGCACACCACAAGTACATCTCACTTAATGAGAGAAGTACATGCCATTTAAATGTTACGCGGCTAGACCTGGCCGGAAATATTAGGAACTGAAGGTCGTGTTCTGCTGGTGCAACCACTGCACATGCTGAAGCAACCAGAGACAATTCATGGGAAATTGTGTTTCTCGGTTCCCCTGGGGGCACAGCGGGCTATAACAGGCATATCGCACTGTCTGGTGCATGACCTTTCTCGTGTGTAATCTCTACAACTCTCCTACTTTGTTTTCTTTCCAACAAGTTATCCAAACCATACTAGGATATAGGCTGTTTATTCCTACCCTCTAATACGACCCACAGGAGTGTTTCACAGATCAGCTTCCCTAGCGGTGGCAGGAAATACGACTTTATATCTAAACCAGAGAACATAATGGTGGCAGTTTGGTTAGGTTTAGGCATAACAACTTCTTGGTTATGTTTAGGAACCAATACTTATTAGTGAAGTTTACAAAAAATGGTTTGGGTTAAAATCAGACGCCACTACACTTCCGATTATGCACGTGAAGCAGAATGTGACCTAGCTCAGTTTGTTCTCACTGTTTACTTTTATTTTCAAATGGAACCTACGGGTACAATGGTCTCCTGGGTGAAAGTCCTTTGTTTGTTTTATCACCACACCAACCTACCTTCTTACCTTCATGCAGAAATTTGGCGCTCTTATACTACGTCACCGTACTTCCTGCTTTACTCCTGTTATAACTACTATGGCGTCTTGTGGGCCAGGTCCCTATAAATGTGAATAAAGGTCGTAATTGCTGCTTGAACAAACAACGTATGTAGGCATTTTTCGGGAAAGGACAGTCTCTTTCTTTCTTTGTGTATGATCTAGTGCAGTGAAGCAATAACCCCCCAATCATAGTGCTATTTCAAGCCCCGAGGCTCAAGCGACAGGTGTATGAAGGTAAATATGGTGCAAAAAGGGAGAGCTTGTAGAATACAATGTGAGAACTTGCAGAACAAAAAATCTGAACTTGTATGTTAAAATTTGCACTTGTAAAAATTTAATTTGCACTTGTAAAAATAAAATTTGCACTTGTAAAAAATATTCACACACATGTGATCTGAATTTGAAGTCATACAAAGAAAAAAAACATGAGAGCTTGTAAAAAAAATCTGAACTTGTAAGTTGAAATTTGCACTTGTAGAAAATGTTCACACACCTGTATTCTGAATGTGAAGTTACAGAAAAAATATTCACAAATGTGTAGATTGATATTTACATGAACACAATGACAGCTGCAAACTTATAATGCAACATTTACTCGTATACTTTTTTTTTTTACTCTGGTTCATTTTCCATCACAACCACAACTCAGTGATTACAACCTCTCGAATCTGTCACTGCAACTTCACATATGTGCTCTCTCGCATCACAAAGTGGCCAATCTGCGCACCTCGACTTTCACAACACTCTTGACGATACATTTGGTGCAAAACTAATTTGTACCTGTGGACTTAGGCTGTGGAGCTCTGAGCTAACAGAACGGGAAAAGCCTTCTTATATACAGTCTATGGGAAAAGCAGGGTTTCTATCGCCAGATGAGGGACAACTCTGTCTGGCTTATTTATGTAGCATGGAAACTTGGTGGAATAGCATGCTAGCGTTAGCTAACTAGCAGCCAGCCCGCTTCTAAATAAATACCTTTTAATTATCTAAACACTTTTTAACAGTCAAACTAAAACACTGGCGGTGAGCTCCAGGGCCTGCAGCCGCAGACGGACCGTCATCAGTGGGGATCGACCAGCGTAGCAACACTGCTTTTGCCAGAAAGCTTCGCTGCCGACCTCGACCTGCAGTCGGAGCTCCAGCGGGACACGGAGAGCCCCACATCCGGTAGCAGCGGCCCATCCCCCGGCCATGACCAGAGCTTGCTTTGCTGATGTTGTGCATCCCTGCTAAGAATTGCACCCGCTTGGGCAGAAACAATAATTTCTGCAGAATTCATTGCTGCCGAAAATTGCATCTAGGTAGCAAGGAAATGCTACTACAGAGTATGATAAAACATTGATGTCTCTAAACCTTCTAAAATTCTAATCATTATTGATGAACATGACAAAGAGATTTACTATTGCCTAGTTTTTAAACAGTACTTTGCCTTATAAAATCATTATTTTCCCTAGTGGATGCAATTCTCAGCAGGGATGCGAAACTTGGCACCTGTTACCCACTGATGACGGTCCGTCTGCGGCTGCAGGCCGTGGAGCTCACCGCCAGTGTTTTAGTTTGACTGTTAAAAATGTTTAGACAATTAAAAGGTATTTATTTAGAAGTGGGCTGGCTGCTAGTTAGCTAACGCTAGCATGCTATTCCACCAAGTTTCCATGCTACATAAATAAGCCAGACAGAGTTGTCCCTCATCTGGCGATAGAAACCCTGATTTTCCCATAGACTGTATATAAGATGGCTTTTCCCGTTCTGTTAGCTCAGAGCTCCACAGCCTAAGTCCACAGGTACAAATTAGTTTTCCACCAAATGTATCGTCAAGAGTGTTGTGAAAGTCGAGGTGCGCAGATTGGCCACTTTGTGATGCGAGAGAGCACATATGTGAAGTTGCAGTGACAGATTCGAGAGGTTGTAATCACTGAGTTGTGGTTGTGATGGAAAATGAACCAGAGTAAAAAAAAAAAAGTATACGAGTAAATGTTGCATTATAAGTTTGCAGCTGTCATTGTGTTCATGTAAATATCAATCTACACATTTGTGAATATTTTTTCTGTAACTTCACATTCAGAATACAGGTGTGTGAACATTTTCTACAAGTGCAAATTTCAACTTACAAGTTCAGATTTTTTTTACAAGCTCTCATGTTTTTTTTCTTTGTATGACTTCAAATTCAGATCACATGTGTGTGAATATTTTTTACAAGTGCAAATTTTATTTTTACAAGTGCAAATTAAATTTTTACAAGTGCAAATTTTAACATACAAGTTCAGATTTTTTGTTCTGCAAGTTCTCACATTGTATTCTACAAGCTCTCCCTTTTTGCACCATATTTACCTTCATACAGGTGTGGCAGGTATGGCAATTGCAAAAGAGAGATGTGGAAAATGACCCCTCCTTAACTTAACCAGCACATGAGGTTTGCGTTTTTAAAATGACTACATCAAAACAACAAGCAGCACAAACTGAGCAGTCGAGTTAAGAATGTCAAAAATGAGCCTTAGGATGTACTAAAGTGAGACCTCAACCACAAGCAGACAAGAAGTGGCCTCCCGCCTCAACAGAGGAATTACATCAAGTCTACATCCCTTAGGACATGGGATATTGTGCGTTGTACACAATGCCTTGTGTTTGTGGGACTTTCTGTCTTTGTCTGTGACTTGTTCTGTGGGTGTCTGCGTGTTTGAATTGCTTTGAGCTCATGTGATGTTTTCCCTGCTGGCTACAAGTTGCAGTTGTCTAACAGTGACTGACATAGCACTGTATGTGCCAGAAACTACTGATACACCAACTTGTCTCTGACTGTGAAGCAAGGAACTTGAAGTCTTTGAACGACGATCTTGCCGCCTGAAGACTCCTCCTTATGAATAATTCTGTGTGATTTTTTTCCTGTGTCTCTGTGTAAGGTAACTTGCACTGACACATACAAGACATAGAAATGTAGTGTTTTTAGCTTCTCCCGGTTTAAGTGTGCAGCCACAGAGGCCACTCTGATGTCATGCTGATTTCATGTGCGTTAAGTGCTTTCGAGAAGTTTGAAATACTTGTTCCGCTTCATTTGTCACAATTCCGTCATTGATGATAAAAATAATGAGGATGTTGCTTAGACAGGCTGACAAAGACAACACCCCTCAAAAATAGTTCCTCGCATTTTTTTTTCCCTTTTTCAGATACACTCAGGGATTTGTGCATTCAATATTTTTGTTCCCTGAGCAAAGCACTTCTCCAAAACGCAACCAGGGCTGTAACTGTTATATTAATGTTGCCTGAGAAGTTGTTGATGGCATCCAAAAATGACCTGTATGCCCATAGGTGTGATTAAGAACAATAGGTTCAGACTTTCAAGACTATCTCATTGTGATACAACTGACATGTCCATATGACACCCTTCATACATTGTCATTCCATTAATTGTTAAAGAGGCTGTACTCGATATTCAGCACATTAATATAGCAGCAAACAATATTTGCTATGTAAAGATATAGAGGAGCAACGGCGTCCTGAGCAGAGAATGAACTCCGTCTGTGTGTGTTCTTTGTTTTGATAACCGTTCCGGCCGTGCATGCATGTTAGTGCATGTGACCGTGAAAAAACGCAGGTATTTTATGTATTGGGGAACAGTCTGTGAGAGCCGTGTGGAGGCAATCCCAGCTCACTGTTGTTATTTTTTTCAGTATTTCGAGTAGCCCTGTCACGGTTTGCACATTCAAATGGAGGAGACCAGTAGGCAGGTTGATAGAAGAAAAAAAGCAAGCTTTAATAACAATAGCTGGATCCAAAAACAGGCAGGCACTAAAAGAAAAATCCAGAACAGATAGGAATGAATGCAGACAATCTGACACTGTACAAGAGAACATCAAGAGTGATATACACAAGGAGAGTAACGAGGGACAGGTGATGTGAGGGCTGACGAGGAACAAGTTAAACACATCAGGGACTAATCAGACTCAACAGGAAACAAAGCTAGACGAAGACACATAAAACCGGACATCACAAAATAATACAGGAAGTAAAGGATGCAAACATACACATGAGGTGTGATGTTGTGTGATGAACCGTTCCCTATCATGGAAACTGTATAGTGTGTTTGTCATTTTGTAGTGGTGTTTGAAATCTCCGCGGTAAATTTCATTCACTATATATTCCACTTTAACCCCTGTTGTCTTCCTGTCGACCATGCAACTTTTAGTTTTTCTGGGTCAAAATTAAAACTTTTACTTTTCTTTTGGTCGTCACTATAGCTTTGGTCGTCTTTTTTCGACACTTTGGTCGCTTTTCCTGATGTTTTTGTCACTTTTTTGGACGTTTCTCACTTTTCCCGGCGTATTTGAAGATTTTACGAAGTTTTTGTCATTTTTTCCGATGTTTTTGTCGATTTCTTCTGCACTTTATTTGAAGTTTTTGTTGTTTTTTCCAACATTTTTGTCACTTTTTTCAAAGTTCTTTTATAATTTTTTTTTCAAATTATATAAAATTGAATAAAATGCCCAAATTCAATTAAAGTAGTTAACTGTTCATTTATTTTACTTGTAAAGAACGTTGTATGGAACCATCCACATCACTTTTTTTGACAACTTGTTTGAAAAAAAACCCATATTTTTAATGTAGAAACTTTTTGAAAATGGGTGAAATTTGATCCGAGGACAACAGGAGGGATAATATACCCACAACGCACAGCTAATTTTAATGTACATACAATGTACCCTACATTATACTCCCGTATACCTCAATTCCACAAGGTCGCGTTTTTCCCGAGGAGAAGAAGAAGCAGAAGTAACCGCGAAAACTGAAAGGAAAAATCGAGCGGGCTTTCATTTCTAAACAGTGGAAATGTAACATGCAACATCAATACAACCTTTTACATTCTCCGGAGCACTCAGTTTCAGGGACGTATTAGAAGTATTTTTGTTTCGGTTTGTTTACATGATGCTGGACGCGCTCGCCTCGGTCACAGGTGGGCTTGGGCATCGTTTGGATTTTAACAATTCTGATTTTGATTCCGATTCTTCCTTTCGATTCCGGATTTTATCGATTCTTGATTCCGTTTCTTTGAGGGGTGGAGTTGAAACGGGTCACATGCCTATTTTCACAAATAAGAGGAAAGTTTGATTTGATTCAATGGTAGGTTGCAGTTTTACCGGGCGTAAAACAAAGCCAGACTAGAGCACCGCTTACTGTGCTCCAAGGCTGCAACACAACAAGTGCCTGGCTGCTACGGAAACCAAAACTTGCGCATGTTAAATTTGGAACCGAAGATCAGATTTGAAATCAAATCCTCCAAACGATTCCAATAAAGAAACGATTCCGATGGAATGGTAATTTTTGGAACGATTCCAAGTAGGAATCGGTTCTCGATGCCCAATCCTCCGTCACAAACATAACCGGCACATCTACTGACGCAACAATATTTTCAGTGAGTGTCCGAAATCTTGTTTGGTCGTTCCCTAAATAGTTCACTATTTTAATAAACGCTGTATAAGGAATGGCGAGTCAGTGAATGAGGGAACGGTTTCGAACACAGCTAATGAATGGATCTAGGAAAAGAAAACGGAGAACAAGGAAAAAAATAACATGAGCAAACGAAACATAACCATGGACAAGGTCCGTGAATTAGAGCAGTGGTTCCCAACCTGGGGTCCGGGGACCCCTCAGGGGGGCGGCAAAGATCACAGGGGGGGCGCAAGTCTTTATCTGGTTTAAGGTTGAGGTAAAAAAAAATGTGCACATGTTAAACAAATTATGATAATACACTAGAATATATAATGTATACAAAAATCTGTATAAAAACTATATATTTTTGTTCTCGCTTAAAATTGTAGGCAGGCTACTTAGTAGGCCAAACCTCTGGGACCTTTAACCTGTGACCCTTGCTGTCATCAGGTCAGCTGCTAGCTGCTATCATCCCGCCACGGCATAACTATTTTATGAATGAAACATGGCGGAGAAACGTAAAAGTGCTGATAACTCCTCTGTATCAAAAAAGAAAGTAAGGCTCTATCTCGAGAGTTACCTCAACTTCGGTTTCGGGAGGGGGGGCTCAGCTTTTCTTAGACATAAGTAGGGGGGGCGCCAAGGAAAAAAGGTTGGGAACCACTGAATTAGAGGATAGATTCTCTGCCCGAGCCCAAGCCCGAATTCCGACCCACAGCCCGGGTCAGGCCAACATTTCCCGCCATTATCCTCGTGCCGGGCCGAGCCGGGCCCTTCATCAAGCATTTGTGTTTTTTTAAATATTACTTTATTAGTCTAATTGGGTGGGGAGAAAGCTATATAGAGTATATGCCATAATCACGTGCAGCGTCTCCTCCCCTCGCACCGGGCCTGCTGGGCTGTATAGTGTAGCTTAAGTGCAACATGGAGCTGGAAGATGTAAAGAAAAAAATAAACAGGAGAATTAGCCTACTTTTGAGCAAGTTTGGAGGAAAGTCAGAGGTATGGAACCATTTTAAACAAGTCGTGGGCAGTGACGACATATGTGTTGGCTTTGTCGAGTGCATTAAGTGCGGCACGCTGCTCGCCTATGACAGTAAAAAAACAGGCACATGAAGCAGGCTCAACATGGCAGAAAAGATGATAGTCAGCCTTCAATGACCTCTTTTGTTACTTCTCCAAGCATACCCCTTCTAAACAGATTTCTGTAGTTCAAACAACTCGGAATTATAGTTGAGAACATCAGTTATAACGGCCCACGTATTAAAAAAATGTCGGGTTTAAATTGGGCTCGGGCTCAGGTCAGGTTTGATTTTTTGGGTCCCATCTAAGCTCAAACGTGAATCCAGAGACAGGGAGAGAAGAGACAGAAACAGGAGAAAATGAAAACAATACAGCAAAACAGGATACAGAGAACCACACAGGGGATCAAACCACAACACAGCCCCTTCAATAGTAAAACTGTTGATTGCTCTGAGCCAAGCAAATGTAACATTAGCTGTAAGGTTGTTAGCTGTAGCTTTTCTCTGGATGGAGATGCTTGTTGAGGAGACAGTTTAAATTTCTTTTCTTTTTGAGTCATCACTTTCCCCGAGCAAGTAATGTTTCTGTCCAGTGTTCAAACAGCACAATTTAATTTAACTTAAGCAAACAGTGAATTTATTTAGCTGGAATTTGGTGCTCTTCTGAATTTCAACCCTGCTTTCTGATTCAGGCAGATGTTAGATGGATGGATTGTATATACACATCTTGTCTGCTGTATCTTTTGGACCCATTAGCTTCATGTATGATTGCTCTGTTTTCAGATACAGTAGGTATAGGCTACACTTGGGAGAGCTCATGCCAGTGGCCATATTTTCTATCTGCAATAGAATATACCATAAAGCCTTCTGAATTAGACAGATGGTTATGACTTAGTCCACATTGCTGCTTGAACCAGATGCTTAACAGGTTGCATTAGAAAGGGAAGCCACATAGCCAGTCAGACAGCCAGCTGCTGGACACTTTACTCTGTGGTTCAAACCCATTTGGCCACCTTTTAAAAAAAAACTTGTAAATCATTTACACCCCCCCCCCACACACACACACACACACACACACACACACACACACACACACACACACACACACACACACACACACACACACACACACACACCAGTTTGCTCTGTCAGCCAGCTGGCACAGTGTCCATCAGAGTTCTGCCATTTATGTTCCCAGCTCTTCCACAGGCCTTCCCCTGTGTGTGTATGTGTGTGTGTGTGTGTGTGTGTGTGTGTGTGTGTGTGTGTCTTCCTGTGGGCCAGTCCCTTGGCACACATAGTCACATTTCCACACCCAGTTCCTATACAGCTCCATCCATGCACCTCCCCATTCACACTGTCACAGTACGTCATACACACGCACCCACACCCACACACACACACACATTAGTGGGTTAATTGGTTAGCTGAACCTACTGTTACTGGAAGTGAGCTCTGGGTGGAGTCTGTGCGTGTGAGTGGTGGGAGGGAGTGTACGCGTGTGTAAGTGCAATAAGGAGTGTTTTAGATAGAAAAAAGATTAATAAAATCAAGAAATTGGTCTTATATTCCCAGCATGTAATTGAATATTTACTCTATTGAATTTAAAATCATTCTCCTTACCTACAAAGCTCTGGGTCAGTCAACTGAAAGCGCTCATACTGTAGTACCTTATTGTCCCACTAGAGCACTGGGCTCTCTGAATGCAGAGTTGTGGTTCCCAGAGTCTCCAAAAGTCAAATGGGAGCCAGAGCCTTCAGCTATCAGGCTCGTTGAATCAGCTCCCAGTCTGGGTTCGGGAGGCAGACAGTGACTCCACATTTAGGAGTAAGCTTAAAACTCTTCTCTTTGATACAGTTTATAGTTAGGGCTGGCTCAGGACCTCGGACCAGCCCTGAATTATGCTGCAATAGGTTCAGGCTCTCCTCTCTCCTTCTCTCTCTCGCCATATGTGTGCATTCACGTCCCAATTTGTTGATATAAATAAATACCTAACCTACTTCTTGGTTCATCACTGGTGAGACACGCGGCCAGAGGCTAATGGTGATCCCTCACCATCTTTTGTCACTGCCTTCCAAAAACAGTTACAGATCACAGCTCCAAAAATGAAAATTGTTTGGTAAAATGAGGCACATTAACCCTTGTGTTGTCCGTCTGTTTTACACATATATGAAGCATAAAAACCCTATGAGTGACCGAGGAAGAGATGGAGTGACCCTGCCCGGAGGAAGCCCGGGGCCCCCATCTGGAGCCAGGCCCAGATGGAGGGCTCGTCAGCGAGCGTCTGGTGGCCGGGTTTGCCACGGAGCCCGGCCGGGCACAGCCCGAAAAAGCTACGTGGCATCCATCTCTCCATCCCATGGGCCCACCACCTGTGGGAGGAACCGCTGGGGTTGGGTGCGTTGCCACATGGGTGGCAGTGAAGGTCAGGGGCCTCGACGGACCAGACCCGGGCAGCAGACGCTGGCTCTGGGGACGTGGAATGTCACCTCTCTGTGGGGGAAGGAGCCGGAACTGGTGCGGGAGGTGGAGCGCTACCGGTTAGATCTGGTGGGGCTTACCTCTACGCACAGTCTCGGTTCTGGAACCATACTCCTGGATAGGGGTTGGACTCTTTTCTTCTCCGGAGTTGCCCAGGGTGTGAGGCGCCGGGCGGGTGTGGGGATACTCACAAGCCCCCGGCTGAGCGCCGCTACGTTGGAGTTTACCCCGGTGGACGAGAGGGTCGCCTCCCTACGCCTGCGGGTTGTGGGGGGGAAAACTCTGACTGTTGTTTGTGCATATGCACCAAACAAGAGTTCGGAGTATTCGGCCTTCTTGGAGACCTTGAGTGGAGTCCTATATGGGGCTCCAGTGGGGGACTCCATAGTTCTGCTGGGGGACTTCAACGCGCACGTGGGCAATGATGGAGACACATGGAGAGGCGTGATTGGGAGGAACGGCCTCCCTGATCTAAACCAGAGTGGTTGTTCGTTGTTGGACTTCTGTGCTAGTCATGGATTGTCTATAACGAACACCATGTTCGAACATAGGGATGCTCATAAGTGTACTTGGTACCAGAGCACCCTAGGCCAAAGGTCAATGATCGATTTTATAATTGTTTCATCTGATCTGAGGCCGTATGTTTTGGACACTCGGGTGAAGAGAGGGGCAGAGCTGTCAACCGATCACCATCTGGTGGTGAGTTGGGTCAGAGGGTGGGGGAAGACTCTGGACAGACCTGGTAAGCCCAAACGGGTAGTGCGGGTAAATTGGGAACGTCTGGAGGAGGCCCCTGTCCGACAGACTTTCAACTCACACCTCCGGTGGAGCTTTTCGTGCATCCCTGTGGAGGCTGGGGGCATTGAACCCGAGTGGACAATGTTCAAAGTTTCCATTGCTGAAGCTGCGGCGAGGAGCTGTGGTCGTAGGGTCTTAGGTGCCTCAAGGGGCGGTAACCCACGAACACCGTGGTGGACACCGGTGGTCAGGGAAGCCGTCCGACTGAAGAAGGAGTCTTTCCGGGATATGTTATCCCAGAGGACTCTGGAGGCAGTGGCAAGGTACCGAAGGGCCCGAAGGGCTGCAGCCTCTGCCGTGAAAGAGGCAAAGCAGCGGGTGTGGGAGAGTTCGGAGAAGACATGGAGAAGGACTTTCGGTCGGCACCAAGGTGCTTCTGGAAAACCGTTCGCCACCTCAGGAGGGGGAAGCGGGGAACCATCCAAGCTGTGTACAGTAAGGATGGGACGCTGTTGACCTCAACTGAGGAGGTAATAGGGCGGTGGAAGGAGCACTTTGAGGAACTCCTAAATCCGACTAATACGCCCTCTATGGTAGAGGCAGAGCTGGAGGATGATGGGGGATTGTCGTCAATTTCCCTGGTGGAAGTTGCTGAGGTAGTTAAACAACTCCACAGTGGCAAAGCCCCAGGAATTGATGAGATCCGTCCAGAAATGCTTAAAGCTCTGGGTGTGGAGGGGTTGTCTTGGTTGACACGCCTCTTCAACATTGCGTGGAAGTCTGGGACGGTGCCTAAGGAGTGGCAGACCGGGGTGGTGGTTCCCCTTTTCAAAAAGGGGGACCAGAGGGTGTGTGCCAATTATAGGGGTATCACACTTCTCAGCCTCCCTGGTAAAGTCTTCTCCAAGGTGCTGGAAAGGAGGGTTTGGTCGATAGTCGAACCTCAGGTTGAAGAGGAACAATGCGGATTCCGTCCTGGTCGTGGAACAACGGACCAGATCTTTACTCTCGCAAGGATCCTGGAGGGAGCCTGGGAGTATGCCCAACCGGTCTACATGTGCTTTGTGGATCTGGAGAAGGCCTATGACTGGGTCCCCCGGTAGATACTGTGGGAGGTGCTGCGGGAGTATGGGGTGAGGGGGTCCCTTCTCAGGGCCATCCAATCTCTGTACAACCAAAGCGAGAGCTGTGTCCGGGTTCTTGGCAGTAAGTCGGACTCGTTTCAGGTGAGAGTTGGCCTCCGCCAGGGCTGCGCTTTGTCACCAATCCTGTTTGTAGTATTTATGGACAGGATATCGAGGCATAGTCGGGGTGGAGAGGGGTTGCAGTTCGGTGGGCTGGGGATCTCATCGCTGCTTTTTGCAGATGATGTGGTCCTGATGGCATCATCGGCCTGTGACCTTCAGCACTCACTGGATCGGTTCGCAGCCGAGTGTGAAGCGGCTGGGATGAGGATCAGCACCTCTAAATCGGAGGCCATGGTTCTCAGCAGGAAACCGATGGAGTACCTTCTCCAGGTAGGGAATGAGTCCTTACCCCAAGTGAAGGAGTTCAAGTACCTTGGAGTCTTGTTCGCGAGTGAGGGAACAATGGAGCGGGAGATTGGTCGGAGAATCGGCGCAGCTGGTGCGGTATTACATTCAATTTATCACACCGTTGTGACGAAAAGAGAGCTGAGCCAGAAGGCAAAGCTCTCGATCTACCGGTCAGTTTTCGTTCCTACCCTCACCTATGGTCATGAAGGTTGGGTCATGACCGAAAGAACGAGATCCAGGGTACAAGCGGCCAAAATGGGTTTCCTCAGGAGGGTGGCTGGTGTCTCCCTTAGAGATAGGGTGAGAAGCTCAGTCATCCGTGAGGAGCTCGGAGTAGAGCCGCTGCTCCTTCGCGTCGAAAGGAGCCAGTTGAGGTGGTTCGGGCATCTGGTAAGGATGCCCCCTGGGCGCCTCCCTAGGGAGGTGTTCCAGGCACGTCCAGCTGGGAGGAGGCCTCGGGGAAGACCCAGGACTAGGTGGAGGGATTATATCTCTAACCTGGCCTGGGAACGCCTTGGGATCCCCCAGTCGGAGCTGGTTAATGTGGCTCGGGAAAGGGAAGTTTGGGGTCCCCTGCTGGAGCTGCTACCCCCGCGACCCGAGACCGGATAAGCGGACGAAGATGGATGGATGAAGCATAAAGTATAAACTTAACCCAATTCAATGTTACATCTTCTTAGCCAACTTCATTCCAACTTATTACCGCTAGTTTTACACTTATTCTTGGATGTAATGGTCAATAAACCTAATTCATAGTAAATTATATCTAAAATTCGAGTTAAAACCCCCCAGAAATTAGGAATAATTTTGACTAATAGTTAAGATCAGAGAAACGTATGTTGATGGATAATCACACCATTTTTCGTGTATGGAACCATTTTCTGGCAATTTGGTTGAACGAATCCCATATTTTTCATATAGAAACTTTGAAAACGGGTGAAATTTGACCCGAGGACAACAGAAGGGTTAAACACTTGATAGAGTTAGGAATAATGGTTGGGTTAAAATAAGTACTTACAAACCGACATTGACTGTCAGTAGAAAACAGGAACCAAACAGCAGTCTCCAATATCAAAGTGTTGACCCATCCATCCAACTTGACCTCCATCCTCTGTGGACAACGTCACACTACTTCCTCCTTTGTTCCTGAAGTACAAGACCCAACTCAATTCCTACAGCTGCTAGAGGGACCACATTTACACGTGTCATTTCAAGTGTCTCGTATCCAGATAAAAACCAGATAAGAAGTAAGACACTTTACACTTCTACATGCAAATCAGTGTTGGCTCAACTCCAGTCCAGAGGGTGCTGGTAATGCACTTGAAGCTGCTTGGAAAACCCGAAGAATAAATTGTAAACTTGTAAATACAGACACTGCAAATACACAAAACATAAACAAGTACAGAAACACTTAAAGTAGTACCATGTAAACTGTTTCTGGGCTGAACATGCCCGACACAGCTGGGGCACACTTCCTACCAAGAAAACTTCTTATTTCCCAACACCACTTATGGATAGCCTACCACAATCCCTCCATGACTTACAAACTATGGGAAACCTGTATTGGTCTGTGTTTTCTCACTTAGTGTTTTTTCGGTAACACTTACTATACTTGAAGGTATCTACATAAGAGTGACATGACACTGTCATGAACACATGACACTGTCATGACACATGACCTAAACCCTAACCCTAGCCCTAGCCCTAGCCCTAACCCTAACCATAACTTGTCATGACAAAAACTGAATGACACTTACTAAAAGAAGCGTTATGTTATAAACGTTTATGACATGTTCATGACAGTGTCATGTCACTCTTATGTAGATACCTTCAAGTAAAGTGTAACCGTTTTTTCTAAGTGCTGCGCATGTGTTGTTTTCTTTAATTGTTTGAGTTTTTTCTATTTGGATGTCTTTACTTACAGTTTTTTTTATATATATATATATATATATATATAAAAAAAAACCTAACCCTCCAAACTAAAGGTATTTATAGTAACAAAGCATTGTGGGGCCAATTCTGCCTCTCTCCAGCATCAGCGACTATACATTCAACTATAAATTCAAATGAATGTGGTGTTTCCAATGCTTCCACCTCAATTACTTTCTGAAAGTGCACAGTTTTACTGTAGTAAAGGAAGTGTTTTTCAGATTTTTGTATAACTGTGTATGTAACCTCAGACATCTTACCTAGACATATTGGTATCTTTGTTCTTTTACCTGTTCACTGTTTCTCTATAACGGTACAATGTATGTAACTGTATATTCCTATATAGGGAAAGCTCATAAAGACTCTGAAACTCCAAGCAAGAATAAAACAGTTACATATATATATATATATATATATATATATATATATATATATATATATATATATATATATATATATATATATATATATATATATACTATATGTTCACTAACAAGTCTACAACAAGACACTTGCTTAGCCTTTCAGCTGAAATTGCAATCAGCAGTGTTTAAAATTCATCAGGCTGAAATCCATTCTGTTTTGAATGTGTGGTCAACAGTTTTGACAGCAGTGTGTTAGCATTTGAACAAAGTGTGCAGAGTTTTGAAAACTGTGTTCTAGCAATGAAACTTGAAACTAATTTGTTAGTACCATTAATTCATTGTTGGTTTTGGTCTTTTCATAAAAGTTGACAAATAAAGAATAGCACCAGCCTTATCCTTTAAAGCAAATTAACTGACACAAGTTGATATCATTTTTTTCTAATATCACCTAATTGCATGCCCTCTGAAGGTGGAAACAAGACATGCACACTCACAGACATAAACTCTCACAGACCTATACATAGACAGACAGCCGTAGTGTTGTTTATGAAATTATTAAAACTAATTTTATTTCCGTTCTGCTGTACAGGATCTTCTGGAGTTTTCATGACTTAAAGTGGAATCTGTTGGATGCTGAATGTTATTCCTTATGTCAGATACAGAAATGTGAAATATAGTGAGAAGGTTTAGTAGAGACAGAAGAGAGATCTGTCTAGATTAGATAAGAGCAATAAAATGTGATCCCAAAGTCACAGTGACATATTAGTGTTATTATGAGTGGTTGTCAGTGGGAGTTGGTATGTCTGCTGTCTCCGTGTGTGTGTGTGTGTGTGTGTGTGTGTGTGTGAATCCCTTCATAAAGCATGGCTGTTAAGAGGAGACTGAATGTATAATGCATTATGGATCTTGTAACCAGCCTTAACACACACATGCAAAATCAATGTAACACACAATATGGACCCTTATAATTTGATATACTGTAATCTCATTACAAACAATGTTAACAATAATCAGTTTGGTAAAGAAAGCATTGCCTCTGCTTCCTCCTCTTCTTCTTCATGTGCTGTTGCAGACTAAAAGCAGCAGTGACTGAGAGTAAAAGAGATGAGAAGAGAGACAGCCGGATGTCTGAGTCCACGGTGTCCACCCAGATGATGTACTGTACCTACTTTGTCTTGTGTTTTTATCTCTGTACACTTTATGCCATTTCTCTCTAATTATTTGTACTAGTACTGCTTTGTAGCTTATCTTTTCATACTTGTGTTGGCTCAAGCACAGATTGTGCTGTTTAAAGGCTCAAAGACATATGTATGCATTGAGAAATTAGAATCATAATCATGACTGAGTGATTTTTCTTTTTAAGTATCAGAGCACTGGTAACATGTACTATCACTATTTAAACTACCAGTATAACAATTTTGTCCGAATCAGGCTATAGTATTTTTTGAAATTCTAAAGTTCGCAACAGGCCTATGTACACAGGTGATTTTTGCAGTTTATGTAGACAGTCTTTTGATGAAAATAGCGCATTAGTTCAAGTCACATGTTAGTCATCTGATTTTTGTCCGTTTTGTCCCTCAGACTAACCTACATTTTAGTCCATTTCTTTCTAAAGCTACAGCTTTTCCTATCTTTGATGTGTACAGTTACCGTGGTTACAAATGTTGTACTCATCTATCGCAAGGTTAGCAGAAAAGGAGATGTGTGGCTAAACTTCGTCTCACATTGCAAGACCTATCTCCAAAGAGTTGTGTCAGCGCTGTGGAGATAGGTCTGGCTACACCACCTATCATTCTGGGATAGGGGAAAAAAACGCTCTGGCTTTTTTGTATTTCTTTAAACCAATCAAAACCGTCCTGAGCTTCACTAACCCTGGGATGCACCAGTGGTGGCCTTATAGAGATAGATAGAGATGTCAGGCTTTAACCTATCACTGTAGCCAGTTGTATTGTATATCAGTTGAGCCAGGCTAGGTTAAACTAGACAATAATATAATACGCACACACGCACGCACGCACGCACACACGCACCCACACACACACACACACACACACACACACACACACACACACACACACACACACACACACACACACACACAAAGTACCCATGTAACTCTCTCTCACTAATAAACTCATATTCCTCAGTAAACATAGTTGCTTCCTCACTAGTCTATATCGACGACGTTTCACTTCCGGGATTGTTCAGGTGGCGCTGGAAATTGCGCCGGATGTCCCTAATTTTTGGCTGGATGTCTGTCACCTTCTGCTTTCTTTGTGTTGTAATTCTAACCTCTGGTGGATTTCTGAGGACTATGGTTAACTGCTCCTCAGATCTCTGCAGGGTAAATCCAGACAGCTAGCTAGACTATCTGTCCAATCTGAGTTTTCTGTTGCACAACTAAAACAACTTTTGAACGTACACATGTTCCACCAAAACAAGGTCCTTCCAGAGGCTGTTTAGCAGAGGCGCAGTTGCTCGGTAGCGCCACCCAAGATGATTGTGATTGGTTTATAGAAATGACAATAAACCAGAGAACTTTTTTTTCCCCATCCTGGAATGTTGTGTGGACTAGCCAGACCCTCCTTTGCAGTAGGGTTAGTGTTCTGTGTTCCCTCAAGCCTTTGTTCCCACAGCCCTATGTTCCCTCAGCCCTGTGTTCCCTCAACCCTTTGTTCCCACAGCCCTATGTTCCCTCAGCCCTATGTTCCCTCAACCCTTTGTTCCCACAGCCCTATGTTCCCTCAGCCCTGTGTTTCCTCAGCCCTATGTTCCCACAGCCCTATGTTCCCTCAGCCCTGTGTTTCCTCAGCCCTATGTTCCCTCAGCCCTGTGTTTCCTCAGCCCTATGTTCCCACAGCCCTATGTTCCCTCAGCCCTGTGTTTCCTCAGCCCTATGTTCCCTCAGCCCTATGTTTCCTCAGCCCTATGTTTCCTCAGCCCTATGTTCCCACAGCCCTATGTTCCCTCAGCCCTGTGTTCCCTCAACCTTTTGTTCCCACAGCCCTATGTTCCCTCAGCCCTATGTTCCCTCAACCATTTGTTCCCTCAGCCCTGTGTTTCCTCAGCCCTATGTTCCCTCAGCCCTGTGTTTCCTCAGCCCTATGTTCCCTCAGCCCTGTTTCCTCAGCCCTATGTTCCCACAGTCCTATGTTCCCTCAGCCCTGTGTTTCCTCAGCCCTATGTTCCCTCAGCCCTATGTTTCCTCAGCCCTATGTTTCCTCAGCCCTATGTTCCCACAGCCCTATGTTCCCTCAGCCCTATGTTTCCTCAGCCCTATGTTCCCTCAGCCCTGTGTTTCCTCAGCCCTATGTTCCCTCAGCCCTGTGTTTCCTCAGCCCTATGTTCCCTCAGCCCTATGTTTCCTCAACCCTGTTTCCTCAGCCCTATGTTCCCACAGCCCTATGTTCCCTCAGCCCTATGTTTCCTCAGCCCTATGTTCCCACAGCCCAATGTTCCCTCAGCCCTATGTTTCCTCAGCCCTATGTTCCCACAGCCCAATGTTCCCTCAGCCCTATGTTTCCTCAGCCCTATGTTCCCACAGCCCTATGTTTCCTCAGCCCTATGTTCCCACAGCCCTATGTTCCCTCAGCCCTATGTTTCCTCAGCCCTATGTTTCCTCAGCCCTATGTTCCCACAGCCCAATGTTTCCTCAGCCCTATGTTCTCTCAGCCCTTTGTTTCCTCAGCCCTATGTTTCCTCAGCCCTATGTTCCCACAGCCCAATGTTCCCTCAGCCCTATGTTTCCTCAGCCCTATGTTCCCACAGCCCAATGTTCCCTCAGCCCTATGTTCTCTCAGCCCTGTGTTTCCTCAGCCCTATGTTTCCTCAGCCCAATGTTTCCTCAGCCCTATGTTTCCTCAGCCCTATGTTCCCACAGCCCAATGTTTCCTCAGCCCTATGTTCTCTCAGTCCTGTGTTTCCTCAGCCCTACCCATAACCCGAACCCCTGAACCAAGATGATCAGTATTACTGCAGCAATAAATACAAGATCACATATCCAAAACATAAAATACATGTGATGTAAAATGTGATGACATCCCATTTGTCAAAATATAGTATATAGTATGTATTGTCAGAAATGAGAAATTCCGATGAGAAGAGCGATCCTGACTAGAAGTGCTGCGACTGAAGGGAAGAAGATGAAAAGAGAGAGAAAGAGAGAAAAAAGAGAAGTCCAAGAACCGTACAGCTCAAGGACACGTCCTCTTTGAAGTTTTTGTCACTTGTCCAAATTTCCGCACTTGAGATTCTAAGTGGAAATAAATCAGCTGACAGGCCTGTATGTGAATGAGAATCAGTAGTGTTTGTGTGTACGAGGTAGCCAGATAAGAAGTACACACTCATTTATTTCCGTTGTGCCAGACAGATTGGGGGTAAAAAAACCATCCGTCATCTCGCCCCCTCCCAACCTGACTCCACCTCCTCAGTGTCCATTCACATTGTCCTGGCCTCAACAAGTATCATAAACCTGCACAGCCATGATTGGTGAACTGTCTGCACCGGGTGACCATCGCATAAGTTGTCTGTCCGCCTTACTTTGTGCTTTGTTCCCTCTAATTTGTGGGCCTTTTTTGTTTTTTTGTGAACATCCATCTTAAAGTAATATTTCTGTTTCTTCTCCGCCAGTCCATCTATCACACTCATTGGTTTATCCTCCTCTTTCAACCTTCCATGTCCCTCTTTCTGCGTATTCATTTAGCTCTGTAGCCCAACGTATTGTGGTGAATGCTAATAGGTTCCCACGCTCACAAGGTACAATATAGTGAAGAGTAAATGGTGTGTGTGTGTGTGTGTGTGTGTGTGTGTGTGTGTGTGTAGGAGGCCGGTCAGTCCACAGTTCCATTAGCCTGATGGAGTTTCTATTAAATTAGAAGCTCTCTCTCTCTATCTCTGTCTCTTTCCTTCTCTCTCTCTCTCTTCCCAATCACATTAGTGCTCTTATCTCATTTGTGGAAGCTCTGCAGGCAGTGAGTGGTGGGGGCAGTGGAGGGGTGGAGTTATGATCTGGAAGCAGACAGGAAAAAGGACAAGCCCTCGTAAAGAGAGAGAAGCTGGGCGGGCAATTGATGTGTATCTACAGCCTGTGTGTGCCTACGTTGAATGACACTGTGTGTGTGTGTGTGTGTGTGTGTGTGTGTGTGTGTGTGTGTTCTTGTTTAACTATATTCGTGGTGTCCAACAACCGGGAATACAGTATACTTGTGGGGTCCGGACAGCTTTGTGGGGCCAAAATGCTGGACCCCACAATTTTAAAGGGCTGTTTGAGGGTTAAGACTTGGTTTTAGGATTAGGGTTAGAATTAGGTTATGGTTAGGGTGAGGGTAAGGGTTAAGGTTAGGCATTTAGTTGTGATGGTTAAGGTTAAGGTAAGGGGCTAGGGAATGCATTATGTCAATGACGGGTCCACCGGGTGTGTGTGTGTGTGTGTGTGTGTGTGTGTGTGTGTGTGTGTGTGTGTGTGTGTGTGTGTGTGTGTGTGATGAGTGTGATTATTCAATTGTCAGGGATGATTAAAATGAAGTTGGTCCATCAACAATTGACAGACACGGCATGCCGCCTTTACTGCTGCCTGATGAGGAAATGCAGCACTGAGGGGTGAGATGAGTATTGTGTGTGAGTGTGTGTGTGACTGTATTTCTAAAGAGCAGATGTCAGTAAACATGGGTCTTACTTTACGTACATTGGGCTACTCTAGGATTTGAGTTTGGGATTGAGATTAGTATTGCATTAGATTAGACTGGTTTAGAGTAAAAGGAACAATTGGGCATTTTGGGAAACATTCATTTTCTTACCAGGAGCGAGATGGGAAAATCAATACTATTGTCATGTCCGCTCAGTAATTATTTTGCTCGAGTCAGGAGGCGGTTATCTTAGACTGGCATAAAGACTGGCAGCATGCACAGAGCACAAATTAACATCTCGTTTGTTGCATTCAGAAATGTTAAAAAAAACAAATTGACTGCGTGTCAATCACTGCTCATGCACACGCATTCATTCTCCCTTGTGCGGGGAGGGGCTTAGGAGACCGTTTTGGGCTTTAGCAGAAAGGGGGGAGGGACTGAGAAGTTGTCAATGTTAAAATTTTTTGGCAAAGTCCTGGATTTTTGCAATCCTACCTACAGCACCTTTAATTGATCATAACCTGTGTTCAAATTCACTTATCGCATTGGAATCAATACACTCAGGACCTGCCGCTGGTCTCCAAAAGTGGCGTGGCAGTGGAGAAACTCATGTGACACAAATACAGGAAATGACTCTGAGTTGGGGTGTCTCGGTTCTAAACCGTCTCTGTTATTACTCTGTTTGTTCATCACAATAGAGGCACACAGTTAGTGACTGATGCATTGTGGGATTATTTCAGTCCACTATGTGGGATAACAAAATTTGCACTAGACATTTGGACAACATTAAAAAAGGGTGAACACACAATGTAGTGCACTATCACTAACAGAACAGTCAAGAATTTGAGGCGCAGCAGATGATTTATCACAAAACATCAGAGTGAACAGTAAGATAACCTCCTGTAAACAGGGTTTATTCTATAGGTCCATGTAAGGGTAGGGCAAGGGATGGAGTCGATGTAAGAGTGGAGTTAGGGTAAAGGCAAAAAATGTAATCAGGGCCCCTCATTAAAAAGTACACAAGCAGTGGCCGGGTTGGTTCAGTTGGTAGAGCAGGCGCACATATTCTTCGAGGTTTATGCCTCGACGCAGAGGTCCAGGGTTCGAGTCCGACCTGTGACGATTTCCTGCATGTCTTCCCCCTCTCTCTCCCCTTTCTCACCTAGCTGTCCTATCAATTAAAGGCGGAAAAGCCCAAAAAATAATCTTAAAAAAAAGTACAAAAGCACATATGTGTGTATGTGCACGATCACCACCGGCCACCCAGTGGTGTCTAGAATGACTCTGTGGAAACTCAACGACATATGCAGTGAGGCGAGAGAGGAGAGATGGACGTATGGAGACAGACTGGCATGGAGAGCCAGCATACTGAGACAATGTGTCCCTGGAATGTATAATTATCAGTGTGGGGTGGGGGGGGTGCAGGCGACAGTGAGCCATTAGCCAAGAAGGTCTGCATCAACAGCAACTATTCTAATAATGACCGCCTTGGTCACAGACAAACTAATGTACTGGTGGCGTCTGCTATGTCCTATTGTATTTATGTGTGTGTGAGTGTGTTTCTGTGTGTGTGTGTGTGTATGTGTGTGTGGGCATATGGCTGAGTAAACATACCTGTTAAATTGTCCAAGGTGACACTTGGTCTCTATTTGCAGACATCCCTTATAATGCAATCCTGGCAATCCTTGTTCTGCTGAGCACTGTATTACCCACATATCTAAGTCAAACAGCATCAGCCACAACATATTTAACTTCATACATGATCATTTAAAAACTTTTACAGTGTAATTTTCTTCTAATTATATGTTGTACTTTTAGACTTTTAAAGAAGAATTTTTATACTACTGATAAATAGTTCCTCGTTAAAGGAGTGCTACAAACACGTGACCTCATATGCATGCACGCACACTTGCTGGCACTTGCACAAACACACACAAACACTGTCATACGGTTTTAGAAAACAGTCCCCCACCTCTAAATCACTCAACCACAGAGATTAAATCCCAAACTGAAGTGGATACCCCACCGTTTATCTTATTTATTAAACCTCTGTGATTGGTTAATGTGTGCCATTTTGTGTAATCAGTCTCAATAATGAACCTGTCTTGGTTATTTAAGGCCCTTCATCTTTTTCAACCTTTCATCTTGTCAGATGTTTTCGATTGTTTCCTCTGTTATTATACTCAAAATGCCTTTCCTTGCACAGCAGACTGTCTGTCAGTCTGTCAAACACTGACCCTACAGCGGCCTCAGCTGCCATTTTATTCATGCCACATAATGTAGTAGTAGTAGATAACTTTATTGTCCCCGTGGGGCAGTTGGGTTTGCTTAATGTAGTAGTGGTAGTAGTTTTAGCTTTAAAGCAAAATCAAAATCTTTCTAATGGAATTGCCAAAAACAATGGATTCACTCGGGGGGACAATAAATCAGCATTACATTTTCACATTGAGGTCTAAGTGACCAATAGGCCTAAACAGAGGTCAAAATGGAAAACAAGTTATTGTCGCTTTTTAGCTGTGTTGTTACATCAATTTTTAGAGTATAAACTGCACAAAAGAAAAATGGTTTTCAGTAAGGAGAGAGGAGTCCATGGTACAAATAAGTCCTCTGAATAAACTGTTAACTTGAGCCAGCTGAGAAGAAACTGCCAGGGGAAGTGGATGGTACAGAGAAAATAGAAAGAAGCCCAGAGAGATATTCATTTGAGCATGTTCCTGGCTTGCTAGCTCACCAGCTACTGTAGTTAATGAACCAGCCCTGTATACTGTATATCACTATGTCACCAAGCCCCAAGCACCGTTTATTTAGCAAAGATGCATAGATGAATTCAGCGGTGCCACTTTCTGGTGTGACTGGGCTTTTAGAATCATCCTTCAAACACTCTCAGTCTATTATGCACTAATAATTTAACGTAATGAGACTGTCTTGGTATAGCAATGTTAAGATGCTGATGGTCATCCACAAGTAAAGCAAAACTCAGGTGATTCCTTCCTTTGTAATATCCAGTTCAGCCACAGTGTGCTCACAGTTATTTACTTTGATCCTAAGATCCTGTGACATTTCTGCTGCACTGATCTCACTTTAAAAGGATTATTAATGACTTATTTAATCTAACCTGTTTGTTCTGTACAAGATACATTTATTTTTTCCCCGCAAGCAGTTTAGGAAATTGATGCTGAGGAGAAAAACAATACCAGCCTTAGAGTTGGCCGCTTTAGAAATGTCTGGTTAACATGCAGTAACAGAAGTCTTGATTAAGATAAAACACTATTTCTGTTAACACTCCAAAGAGTACAAAATAATCCACTTTGCAGTTCCAGGGAAGATACTTTATTATCATTACAACTCTGATCGTTTGGCCTTCTCTGTCCTTGCCTCCAGTCATCCATCCATCCATCCTGACTGTGTTTGTGTGTGTGTGTGTGTGTGTGTGTGTGTGTGTGTGTGTTGTCTCTCCCAGGCTCTCCTGTCTCTAGGTCCTGGGAATCAAACACAGTAGCAGACAGGAAACACAGCTGGTGTCATGTAGGAGGGGGGATGTATAGGTTAATGTGGTCATGGTCAGTTCAGCCGAGAGTGACTTCACAGTAGATTGGGGAGTCGCATTGGGTGTATTGCTCTGTTTTACTAAAAGAGCAGGAGGACGCCATATTGGCTTTATTCATACATATTCACCTGTGTATTACCCACGCGGTAGTCTTGCTTTGCCTGACCATTCACACACTGCGGAGCGGAGGAGGGTCTGGCTACTCCACACAGCATTCCGGGATGGGACAAAAACATGCTCTGGTATATTGGCATTTCTTTAAACCAATCACATTCGTCGTGGGCGATGCTAAGCTCCGCACGGAACCGCTGTAAAATAGTCATGCGAGAGAAAACACAGATTGGACAGATAGTCTAGCTAGCTGTCTCAATTTACCCTGCAGAGATCAGAGTCCTCATACATCCACCAGAGTTTAAAATTCCAACACAAAGAAAGTGGAAGGAAACGGCCATACATGTATCCGGCGGTATTTCCTGCAGCACCGGAGCAATCCCGGAAGTGGAACACCAAGGATATAAACTATCCAAGTGCCAACCTCCGGTGCTGAACAATGAAGCCAAAATTTGCAGTTCATTGAGTGGCTGCTTGCCTGGCTCCATAAGGGAGTCAATCCCCATTGACCCCTATGTTCAAATGCCCAACTTAACTCACCGGTTTTAATTATATTCAGGCTTAAAGATCTGCATAATTAAGGACATGCCGCTTTAGGTGACAGGTGGCTGCGGTCACAGGCGTGTCTTTCTTCAATCAGGCTTCATTCGGCCACCTCAGCTCTACCCACGCTCCACCTCTTTGCCCATATTTGGATTGGACGGGAGCAGGAGTCAGGCACTGCCAAGATGGCGACACTGACCTTCACAATTGCTCTTCAGAATGGGTGACGTCACGGAGACTACGTTCATGTTTTTACAGTCTATGGTATAACCTAGCTTCAGGCTGACGTGTAAATGTCAGACTAATGATGGCCTTTATTAAATATTACATATTCATCAGTTTGTGTTGCCTACCAGTGTTGTGCACTTCCATAACATATTGTTTTGGAAACATATTTTTTTTTTTAACTGTAAATGACGTGACGTGACGTGACGTGACGTGATGTGATGGTACGAATGTTGTTTCAATAGCTTTTTCAGCCTGATTAGAAGAATCATTTAGAGGAGTCATTGAGTGTACAGTATTACTGTAGTACCTCTACTCCATACCTGCGAACAAACTAACAAAAAACTGCGAACTTTATTAGAACTCATGTGAGTTACATCCATTTGGCGTAATCCTTTGTCATGAGAGAAATACAATACAACTCTTTCTCCTAGAAATTACATACATGACATGTATGTCTCCATGGCAACGAGACACGGGGATCTCCTCTGTTTGAGCAACTCGTGATTGAAGGCTATAGATAATAAATTTAATTATATTAAACATAATTTTCCGACACTACAAACAGTGGCAATAGGTGTAGGAGATATGGACAATTGCAAATCTGCGTTTGTAGACGCTAAAACCCAATCTGCATCATGAGAGTTTTGATGGGACCATCTCAATCGAAAAATCACCGAGACGCATCTATGCCCAAGCGGACTTTCTGAAGCTACAAGCTCGCCAGGCCAACTGGATCTTATCCCGAAAATCCTGTTGAGGTAAAGGATACGGAGGAAACAAGGGTCAAGAGGAGGAATTAGAACAGGTTAAGAAGACGAGGAAGTAAGCTACCATTACCTGCTTTCACTCTGTCAAATGTGCGATCCCTGCGCAATAGGATGGATGAACTTTCCGCACTGGTTAAGCTTGATTCAGACTATCGAAACGCAAGTTTATTTTGTTTCACTGAAACGTGGTTGTCTGTGGACATTGCATTAAATCTTAATGGGTTTGCATTAATTCGCTATGATCGGGAAACGGAGAGAACAGAGAAATCAGTCGGGGGCGGTCTTTGCATGGCTGTTCGTGAGAGGCACTCTCACGAACAGACATTGACATTGAAACTGGAAGGCCAAGTAGTGGAACTGGTTGAAAGTTTCAAGTACCTTGGTACTTTGTTTGACCACTGTCACACCTGCACCCTGCATGTTGACACAATTTACAAAAAGGCCCAACAGCGCATGTGTCTCCTCAGAAGGCTTAAAGGATTTGAAGTGAGACAGGACATTCTATCCAGAGTATACCTGTCACTGATAGAATCTGTCATTGCTTTCAACATCACATCTTGGTACAGCTCCCTACCAAACAAATGCAAGAGAAAGCTGGCTAGGATAGCCAGGCAAGCCGTTAAGATCGTAGGCATTCCACAAAAAGAAAATCCAACTTCATCATCCAGGATGCCTCCCACCCCCCCCAGCCCCACCACCACCACCACCACCCCCCTCCCCCCCACCACCACCAAAGCTTTGAGCTATTACCATCAGGAAGAAGGTTCAGAGTGCCTCTGGCTAAAAAGTCATTATACAACAAATCCTTCATGCTACTGACACATCACACACACTCTGCCTTCAATCAAAAGAACATTTTCTAACATGGCAACATCTTAGACAATAAAGCTTTTTGAATCTTGAATCATGTACTACTAGTTTGCAGTAAATGCATTAAGAGCGAAGCATTTCTTAGGATTATTATTCACATAATGACAACACATTTTTAGCTAGCGACTAATACACTATTAACATTTTTAATGGATTTGTTGAGGCACTCACAGGAGTAAATTAATGCACGTGGACGAGTTTACTCTATTAACATTAAAAGGAATAGTTTCTCATTTTGGGAAATAAATTAAGTCGCTTTCTGACAGAGAGTTAGAGATGTGGGCATTAAATCTACTCTCCAATCTTTCCATTAAATATAAGGCAACCCATTATGAATTGTTGAATTGTTTTTAGTCTTAGACTTTTTTTGTGTGTGGAATAAACAAACAAGATAGAAGGGGTTAATTATTGAGCTTTAGTGGTGATGGTTGGTGCATTTTATATCAGACAGGAAGAGACACAGGTCACTGGTTCCTGATTCCACGCACGCACGCGCACACACACACACACACACACACACACACACACACTAATAGAAACAGGGTCCAGGTCAACAATGTCACGTCTGTGTCCTAAACTAATGGAGTTTGAGGTGTCTGCTGTTTGTTATCTGTTCTTCAAAGTCTTCTTCAGAGAGATTTCTATCAGTCTTATAATAAATGATGAGACTTGTGTCTGACTTTTGTACAAGGGTCTGTCACATGTGTGAATGCATGTTTGCTTTGAACTACAGCTGTTGGGTAGGGATCTTGTATCTATAAAGCTTTTTGGGATGTGTTGAGAGGGTTTTATTACCAACAAGTTACAAGTTCTGTAGTTCTAACATGACAACGACGTCCGCCTGTGACTCTGTTTACATCTTGCTGCCAGTGTTACCATTCACTGTCTGTGGTGTTAAAGGTCGAGGAGCAGCAAGTGAATATGACGAGTTTATCTTTGCAGGGCCTCTTAAGCTGATGTGTTTGACTGACCAAACTGTCTGTCTGATGGATGCCTCTTCTTGGATTACACTCTCTGGCACAGGGCATAGATATCTGCTTCACATAAAAGTAGCTGCTCACTCTCTGCCTTTCCTAATGTCCCACATACACACATACACACACACACACACACACACACACACACACACACACACGTCAAACAGCATTAACTATGTCTATACCATCTGGATTGAAAATGACAGGAACACAGGGATGGCAATAATCCAGTAAAAGTGCAATTAAAGAGAAGAAAAATTGGGAAAACACATATTCCATTGTGCTCTGTATCTGATCAATAAAATGACATGCTTGGGGAAATAAAATGTTTCTAAGTCAACTTTTGCACTGAAGATAATCTTAATCAAAAACACCCATCTAGCAGATTCCTCACTTGATATGTAAACACTTTATTTTTGTTAGTGAGTAAGCCCCCAGTGCATCCAGATACCAAAACACTTACAGCCATAATCTCCAGTATGCGGTTTAAATTCATAGACATTGTTAGCATGTGATGCCAATGTTTAGTGTTAGTGTTGCAAATATCCAGTTTTGTGAAAGTATGACTTACGCATTTGTGTGTTTTTGTTAAAGCTCCATTATGTAATTTTTGGAGTTGATTCTTATTCAAAAACCCCTTTGTTCTTTCACAAATATGTGCTCATTCATATGTAATTACTTCCACCAACTAATCAAAGTATTCACGTACGCGTAGAATCTGCCATTCAGAATCATTCAGAATACATATGAGCGAGTCGCTCGAATGACGGCCGTCATGTTGCGCCTCCATCTTTATAATACTTTAGCCAAAGAGGGACATACCTCCTCCGCCTTTCGTGCTTTCACACTCAGTGGCACCGTGACGAATGCCAGGGAGGGGGAGGAGATTACTCGAGGACATGTAACGGAGTCGCCAAGGAAGTTAAAAAGAGAACTAAAACAACAACGCAACAGGCAAAGCAACAAGACCAAAGTTATATTGGAGTGGCTTTTCCAAGATGGAAAGAGCTCATAAGGAGCAAGGATTTTAAAAGGGATGCCGAAGTTGCCTGCTTTCTTCTCAAAAGGTAATTCTGCCTATTTGTGTAAATTCCAAGTTTTATAGTTGCTTGGCTAACTATAGCATGATTGTGCATAACGCTAGAACGACGTCTAGGATACTTTTCCTGGCGTCAGTGATGAAAAAGGATTGTCTTCCTTGTAACATAAACGTAATCATACGTGTCGTGATTTCCCTGACCGACAACTCACGTCATGTGCAGTTGTAACACAGACTAGCTACAGCTAGAACAGCTGCATGTAAACAATGGAGATATTAAGAGCTAATTTCGGTTTCATTGACATTGTTCATACTGCTCAGAGAAATATATTAAAAACACAAACCTCCCTTGCTTCTCTCCTACACTGTAAACATTACCTTACACTATTCATCTCGTACAATATACAGAATAACGATAGCACTGATACTTTACTAACATTAGCTTGCATATGTTTGGGAACCTGATAGCTGATGTTAGCAATGAAATGGTACCAAAAACTATTATTACACTGGAAGGAACACTCACGGATGAAGTCGTACTTCTTGGAATAATACGGCCACCGTAAGAGTAAAAACGCGCTCGGAATGGGAGGGGTTAGAAAGTAATATGCAGTTGGTTGTCATATACAATTTCACCGCTAGATGGGAGAAATTCTTACACAATGTAGCTTTAATTCGGTGTACCACTCTCATGTCTGTGTACGAAGTATGGAGCTACAGCCAGGAGATGTTTAGCTTAGCTTAGCTTAGCAAAAAGACTAGAGGCAAGGGCAAACAGCTAGCCTAGCTCCGTCCATGGGTGAAAAAATCCCCCTAGCATTTCTAGAGCTCACTAATTAACACATTGTGTATTGTTTGTTTAATCCGTACTTAAACAGAAGTGGTTTTAGGGAGAGTAATGTCGTTTAATGGTCTGGTAGGTGTATTTTTTACCTTAACATAGAGCCAGGCTAGCTGTTTCCCCCTGCTTTGAGTAGGGTGACCAGACGACCCTGGTTTCCGGGGACAGTCCCCGGTTTCGGTGACTTGTCCCCGGCTGGAGCTGTCCCCGGAAATGTCCCCGGTTTTCACTGTGACTGACAGACCCAAAATTGGAATAAAAGAAAGAAAACATTGACCAAATGCGCACCTTACACGTGCATGTGCCCATATTGTACAATGCTAAAATGACTGTTTATTTACATGGAGTCTGGTGGGTTTAGCGAATGCAATTTCACGGATTTTTTATGTTTAAAAAAAGGATCTTACTCTTTAACAGAAAGGTCGACCTCCTTAGAAATCCTTTCCATAATGTTCTCGGACACTTAAAATATCAATTTGAGTCCGTCAGTGGCAAAACAAGCACTTTTATGAACGTAAATACAAGCTGGACAATTGTCCTATTAACTTACATTGTAGCTTGTTTCACCGTTGCCGACTGCAGCGATCTTGTTTAATACTGGACCAATGTCAAAGGAAAATATTTCCTCAATAGTTTTAATTGTTTAATTGTAAGCAATAAAGCAAAAGCTGTCAAATAAATGTAGTGCAGTAAACATTACAACATTTCCCTCTGAGGTGTAGTGGAGTACAAGTATGAAGTAGCAGCAGGGGTGATTCTAGGATCAGACCTTTAGGGGGGCTCAGCCTCTAATGAGAATGTGACACGGATATAGTGCATGCAAAAGTGTTAATCTGCGCCATGAAATTACCAACTTCTTCACAACCGTCTCCTGCTCTCCCTCTGACAGATAGAGACTCAGCCAAAGGTGTGAGTCTGGCACAACCTCCTCAACCGAATCTAAGCTTTCTAATGATATCAGCGCCAGTTGCTGTGACAAATGGTTTGCGAGATAATTAACATTGAACTTACATGAAATGTTATCATATTTGCTATACTTATATATATATATCCCACTTACAAATATGAATATATATTTCTACTGGTATGCTTCATAGTGACATTAATGCAAAAATATGAAGAAAAAACTATTCCACTTGTGTGTGCATGGTTAAAATTCTGAAGTGCAAATTAGTTCAGGCTACAGCACAAATATTTCCATCCATAGATAAGAATAATCAAGTATAACCTCTGAATTTCTTTTCAAAGTGAACCAGATTGATGCATTTAAACGTTAAAATAGACAACATTTTCTTACAGGGTAGCATGCCCATGAACCCCCCCTAGGGGGCCCTGGGGCAGTGTCCCCGTTTTGAGTTTACAAAGATAAAATCATTGCGTGTTTGGGAGTATTTACGCTTCTGAGCTGAAAATGTCCCCAGATTTTGTCTCAGAAATCTGGTCACCTTAGCTTTGAGTCTTTATGCTAAGCTAAGCTAATTGCCTGCTGGCTGTAGCCTCATATTTAGCATACAGACATGATAGTGGTATCTATTTTCTCATCTAACTCTTACACTTAAAAAAGCAAATAATTGTATTTCCTAAAATGTTGAACTATTTGTGTAAGTGGCATTTGCTGCATGTGTAAATGCTTACAAAAGTGTCACTTCCTTAAAAACGGTTCCAAAAAGTTTTTTAAATGAGCAAAAAGTGAGCGCACTTCAGGCTCTTCGCAGATAAAAGGTAATGGGTTTTTTTGTATTGTATCTGCTGTTCTCCATCAGAAGAGTGGCTAAGAAAAAAAAAGGTTGGTCACAAGCCAGGTGTTTAACATTCCTGGTAAACTTGCTTTCATGAGAGCAGATATTTACTGGATTCCAGTATTTGAGATTATTAAGCTGTGGAAAAAATGACAGACAGGGTGGTGATTTACATTGTTATATATTATGCTGTCTCACCACAGCCCATCCTCAAGACACACACACACACACACACACACACACACACACACACACAAACACACACAAACACACAGATGCTACACAAGCACCATTTCCACCAGTAGCAACACATACTCACACACGTAGTTGTAAGAGGAAGGATGTAATGTCACCTGAACCTCTTCCTCCTCTCCTCTGCTCCACCCCTCCACACTTCCACCACTTCTCTCCATCTTCCGACTGAACCGCCTGTAGTTGCGTAAAGGGAAATAACAGCCACAGCTTCACGTCAGAGCTGTAAACCAGATAAGACAGCGACTTCTCTTTAGGATATTTGTGCCTTTACAAAGGAAAAAGGAAGGAAGGAATTACATCTATATGATAAATGAGCAAACAAATAAGAAAAGATGACAAAAGGTTCCTGTGATAACATGAAAACTAGATTCAGCTATTATATAAGCTACAATAGCGTTTACCTCAGTGTGAACACATGGGTCACACATTATTATGAGTAAGCATTTGCTATTCAGTTTCCTTACTGAGTGAGCAAAGCCTTACATTAAAGAGCTGCCACTTTGTGTGTGTGTGTGTGCATGTTTGTGTGTGTGTTGCTCCATCATTTACTCTGTCCCACCTGGTTATGATTAATTGGTATGACCTGTGACCCTCCATCAGAATAGCTGGTGGTGAGTTATGCCCGAGGGTATCTCTGCCAGCTAAATCATTTAGCTGGAGTGACTGCTGGTAAAACATCATAGAAAGGGCTTTTATTACAGAGTGCTGTAAAAAATCAAATAGCTTTTTAAGGATTTGACTCAGCATACAGTTCTGTGCATTGAACAGTAGCTGACTACTAAACGTAAATATGAGTCGTAATTGCTGCTTGAACAAATGACGATTTAGTATTGCACGAAATTGGGGGACATCAGACACAGAGATATCCTGTCTTTTGGTCCTAGTGATGACTAAACTAATCTTCATGTGTAAAGTGAGTGGAGTGCCCCTTTATTCTGATACGCCCCACAGGAGCATTTCATAAATTATCGCCCCCTGGTGGTGGCAGGAAATACGACCCACAGGAGCGTTTTCCATACTCATATCTAAACGTAACGCTCGCGGTTTTGTATGTTGTTAATGTTGTGAAACAGTTCGGTTATGTTTAGGCACAAAAAGTACTTGAAGTTTTGAAAAAAGATGGGTTAGGGTTATAGGGTTAGGTTCGGGTTAAGACGCAGCGCCCTGGGCACAATTATTGATGTGATAAAAACACTTGAAAAAACTCTTTCAAAAAAACAAAAAAACAAGGGTTATGTATTAATAGCTAAAATTAGTACATTTGTTACATTACTTCACTTCGGGTTATGCATGTGACATAGTTCCTTTTGTTCTGTACGTGGTAAGTTAAAAACCTCACCTAAACCTGGTCTCCTGGGGAAAAGTCCCGTGCTCCATTGACCCATCCACCACCCCACCCTGCCTACTTATGCAGAAGTTGGCGCTCTTAAACGTGGGGTATACTTGCCGCAGCGCCAGTGTGACGTCATGGGAGCGCTGTAACTGTTTATACTCGAGCGTGGTAGTCGCGACACTAGCTGCAGTCTTCTCTTGAACAGAGGTGGTGCTAATGAGGAAAGGCTACCGACTTTGCTATTTCTACGGACTAGAAGAAGAAGAAAAAAGGTAAACAATGGCAGAACTGACAGCAGCATTGACGTCAATGTTTCGATTTGATTCGATGACCTACTTCATTGGAAGCAAGCCTTTCATTCACCATAAAAGAACTCATCTTAACCCAGTGAGTTTACAAGAGAGACTTGCAGTCACTCTGAGAGTCCTGGCATCAGGTTGCTCTCGAACTCGTCCATGCTTCCTGTTTCTGCTTTGTTGCGCGCCGCTGAACAAAATAGAGTGGTGCGTGCCCTCTGGTCGCACACTCAAAAACCATGGCGTGCCAGCGAGATCTACATCATTTTGGCGTCACATTGGCGCGCGCAAGCTCGGCTTCGGCGACTGTAAAACGGCCTTTACACTCGCTGCTTTGCTCCTGTCATAATTACTACAGCCACCAGAGGGCGCGGCTGCCTAAAACGTACAAAACAATACAACCTACATATGGGTCATAATTGCTGATTGTACAAACGACTTACAAAGTCATTTTTCGGGGGTGGTCAGTCTACAAAAACAAGCTCATTTACAGTGGTTGGAGATACTCAGTCTCACATAGTGTTCATTCAGAGCCTGCACACTGGAAGTTCAATCCTTCTCATCTATTTCTGAACCTGTACTGACCTTAAATATTTTCATGTCATGAACTCATTTAAAAACACACCACATCCACATCCAGTTTTGTCTTATTCGGGGGATGCATACAGAAATACAACTGCTGTCATTTGCACTGACATGCAGGGAAGGTGATTGAAAATGAAGTCCAAAACAGAATCAAGACAGGGAGAAAGGTCATCGTCAGAACACATTGCCTAATAGGGATCATTATAGTAAATTAAAACCATTACTCATTTTGCTTGAGGACCTCCACTTTAAGAGCTACTGGTCTGAAACGGGGGTGATCAGATAATAAGCCACTGTTTCCCCTTCCGCCCCTCTTGCGTCTCCCCTCTTCCCTCTCCTCCTTTTAACCTCCTTTTCTCTTTGAAGCTCTTCTGCTCTTTCTCACCCTCCAATCCATCATGGTTTTGCTCTTTGCCCTTGTGACTGTCAAAGAGGAAAGACAAGTAATTGTGGTGATTGGACTATGCTTCTATATTCCTTACTAAAATACCCATAAAAACATATCCAAATATGCCAGTTACAATACCTATTGGCAATGACAGCAATAAATACACAGCAAAAGAAAAAGAACAGTCAAGCAAGGTTGGTTATTATATCTACTAAAGCACAAGGGTAAAAGCAATCAATAAGTAAATCAATGTGTTAGTGATCTTGATTCATACGTCCTGGGATCCCTTGAGTTCACTTCCTTTAGGGTATTTGTTGTGATGAGTCAAAGACGTTCTGTCATTGATAGCGCTAACTGTTCTTCCAATGGCAGAGACAAATACAACGCGTCCGAGAGAAAGCAGAGGACAAGTAAGGGCCAGGGATGCAAAGAAGAGTAAATCCAATTCAGATAATGTACTGCACCTCTGAGAGATCACCTCTAAGAGATCACCTCTGAGAGATCACCTGCAGAATATAGCTGCTTTCAGTGTTGTAGTCGAGACCACCACCAAGACCAGTGAATCGAGACTGAGACAAGACCGAGACATTGAGGGGTTTAGACTGAGTCCAGACCAAGACCAGACCGGTGTGAGTCCTACACTGCATTGCATGATAACATGTGGAAAATATTCCTAATAAAAATGACCCACAAAAAACTAATTAAGAGTCTTCTTCCTTCACCTCTGTTATTGCCACAAGTGTATCATGAGAAATGCCTTGATAAAATAATCAAAAGGGATTGCAGAGTTGAATTTTCTTTGTAGGAATTCCCCTTTGTTTTCTATGAGCAAACAAGTAATGATGTTAACACACAAATCAAACAATGCACAGGCAATTTAGTGCTATCCCTGCAGTTGTGGTCTTGACCGGTGTCTTTCACGAGATCGGGATAAAAATGCAGTCGATTTGGAGATGAGACTGAGACCTTCATGGATTCCATTTGTTCATAGACGATCTTAAGTACTACAACACTGGCTTCTATTGGTCATTTTATCTTTTTGTGGAGTTTTGTCTCAGAATACCACATTATTTGTGTTACAGTCCTTATCACTGCCAACCTAACTGTTGGCTTTTACAGGGCTGCAGACATGACACGTGCTGCCACCACTACACACATTGTTGCCAGCTGCTTTTCAGTGTGGGCCGCAACATGGATTAAACACCCATCTGGCTTCCCACCTACTAAGCATTGTGGTTGTTTGAACAAATGAGCAAACCATGGACATACCATCTTTTTATAACGAGGAACATTTATAAAATATTTTCTGTAGCAGTTTTGTTTTTAAAAAAAATACTTTTTGGCCATCACTGTGCATGCTGCTAACCCCCTTGTGCTTCTGTTTGTGTTTACTTCTTTCCCAAACATAAAAGTCCTACTACGATTAAGCTTTTTCTAAAAAAGAGTGAATAAAAGTTGAATTAGTGTTTCACCATGAGATGTGTATTTGGGACACACGTTTCAGTCCATTAGCCTGACTCTATCTGCTAATAATATTAGGTTTTTGTTAAAACTGTGTCAAAGAGGTGTTGATTCAATTGTTCATTTTTGAGGCTGTAGTTACTGGGGTTGTTAGTTGTGTCAAGTTAAGACAGAATATCAATACATACAGTATTTATCACTAAATGACCACGGTGCTCTCCAAAACAGCATCGATCCCAAGATGACAGATAGGAAGGGAGAAAAATTACTGTTTCTACTATATACAAATTACATTAGGAATTTTCTTAAATTGCTTTTTCGTGTGGAATACTGAAACATCTAACCTTCTCAGGACGCTAAAACCTATTAAATGAAACTATTAGAGAAGGGAACATCGCTTTTTGGTTTGGAACTGCTCAGTTTATACAGTAGATGTCCAATCTGTGACATGGGAACATGACTGGGTATAAAAGGTTGACAACCAGAGTATTTATTAATTGTTTTCCAGTAAACTCAAATGGATACAAATGGACAAATGTGTATGAAATTGTCACACAACTGTAAATGGTGAAAATACAATGTAATAGAACTGTCACAGTGTGCCCTATAATGATCATCGGAGGTCCCACTGTAGCTTGCCCACCTTTTTATTTACCACTTTTATTAGCTGCAGCTTATAAGTGAATACTGAATTTCTATAAAAGTCTCCAGCAGGTCTTCCTCATCTGAACCTCATGGACCCAACCCCCTCCTATTGGCCTGTAGTCCACTCACTGAGTGATAAATAGCCACTGAGTCATGGCATTGATCCCCCCCAGAGGAAATAGCCATTGAATTAAACCCTAAGGTTACTAACAATGATGGGGACTTTCACTCTTCACTCGACTCCTGGGAATTGATCAATGCTCTTAAAAGTGGCTCAGTATGGCTTAATATGAAGCTCAATTTTCATGGCCTCACAAACACAGAATATAGTTACAGACACACCCATAAGCAAAGCGGGCAGCAGGACTGTATGAAACAGGATCTGCCTGTTTATTTGTTGACCTTTCAATGAACCGTGGTTGGTCCACCACCCATGGCGCAGTGTCCCTATGCGTAGGCCGAGTAGCGTAATTACCCGAGTCATATGGAAATCCTCTGAAGCACAAGAGACTCGCCACAGTCGAGCCGGGTAGGCAGACTCAATCTGATGAAGCCCTATCATTAACATAACTAGGGATAAGAGACATGAAAAAAAAAATTAAATGTAAAAGGCCTTGTGTTGTCTGAGTTGTGTGTGTGTGTGTGTGTGTGTGTGTGTGTGTGTGTGTGTGTGTGTATGAGTGTGAGAGATGGAGTAGGCGGCAGTCATTACAGAAACACCAGCCTACACTGGAGATAGAGATTGAGATAGATGGATGAATAATTGATCAAAGGAAGAGAGGGGTGTGTGAACTAAGAGAAGCACAAATAAGATAGACAGTTACGTGTCACTTACGTTTTTGGAAACATTGAGAAATGTAACATGTTCGAACGGCAATTTCCGCCATTAACAATCTGCCATTGACAGTACTCTGGAGTACTTCATTGTTGGCATATTCAACTTTGACTGATCATTACCTCCGCCAAGGAGATTATGTTTTTGGTTTGGTTTGTCAGTTTTTTTGTCTGTCAGCAGGATTAGGAAAAGACTACACACCTGATTTTAATGAAACTTGGTGGAAGGGTGCAACATGGGCCAAGGAAAAGCCCATTGCATTTTGGAGCGGATCCGAATCATGGGGCAGATACACAAATTATTTTTCACTTTTATTAAAGTGCTCATATTATGCTTTTTTGGCTTTTTCCCTTTCCTTTATTGTGTTATATATATCTTTTTTTGTGCACGTTATAGGTTTACAAAGTGAAAAAAGCCCAAAGTCCACCCCAAAGGGACTTACCATCTCCAACAGAAAACACTGTTCACAAACTGCTCCAAACAGCTCTATTGTAGTCCAGCCTTTACTTCAGAGACGAATGTGCGAATAATGCTCGCCTAGCTGCTAGCGTAGCACGCCCTCATACTCTGCTTCTGACTGGCTAGGAGTCCTTACCTAGCTACTGAGCATGTGCGACTCCCAACAAAGATGGAATAAAAGTGTGATGCCTCACTCTGTAGCTAAAACAGAGAGCTCAATACACAGGGTGAAAAGAGGAGCTGCAGCAATGTGCAGTACAACTAAAATATGGTGTTTTTTGAAAATTAAACCAAAAGTAAATCTATTCTGATATAACCTCTAAATACAATTATGAACCTGAAAATGAGCATAATATGAGCACTTTAACATTGCCAGAGAGAGTGCTGCATTCATGTGGTGTCGGAATAATCGGCAAAATTCACTCTGCATTAATATTGTGAGATAGGGCAAGCCTTGGCGGAGGTCTGTGCTCTCTGAGTGCCCTTCTAGTTTTGATATAGTAACCTGGCATCCTGTGGTGTTGTTGGTGCGCATGTGCCTGTGTATGCGTGTGCGTCAGAGCAGCCCTCTGCGCCCTTACCTTAAGTGATGCTGACTGCTGGTCACCTTGGTAACACTGACTCATTTCCTTGTTAGTGTGATTGGATGATGTTCCCTTTGGGATCTTCATAATGATCTCTGTCTGGCACTCTGTCTAGATTGGAGTGAGGACACAGGGGGAAATGGCTGCTATTAAATTAATAAATAAACAAGACAACACATTATGGAATTAATCATTTATTGATACATGACTAATACAGCAAACGTGCACATGAAATGTAAACGAATGGATAATAAAATAATTTGATAACTTGTTAAAATGTAATTCCCTTTCATGAGAGCCTTATTTTCACAGTTTTATTGACGTTGGTTTGCTCTTTTTAAAATTCTAATTTTGTGGCAACGCCTTCATCTCATAATGGCACTTTTCATGTCAGGGTTGTTGTGACCAATTTCCACCTTTCTACTAATCAAATACTGCATGCTGACATTTTAAAATAATGGGTTAACCTTTAATAATAAAGATCACGCACACTCTTCGCAACACAGAATCCTCTTCAGAGGTACTAATTAATTTCATGCTCTCTGAACCTGAGATCATTAAGTCTTCCTAAAATAATGTGTAGATACATATCCCATCTACCTCAATCCCCTTTGGTTCACCATTACCTCTATCCCCTATGGTTCACCCTAGCTCACTTCAAACCACTGCATTTCCTTCAGGCTATGTGGTTTGACTAATTGGTCTCTAAATAATTAAAGAGTTTCATTCCAAGATGACATAGCCACCATTTGTACAAAAGTGACGCATACGTTTACAAAAGGATTAATGGCACCATTTAAAACATATTATAGTACTTTGGAAGTCCTTGACTGAAAACATTACAATCATTTTACATACTAGATACAAATATATACTATATGAAAGTAAATGCTGAAAAAGCATCAGTATGTTGTTTGGGGAGAGTCCGTGGTAGCAGATGTTTGGACATGAAATGGGCCAAGATTAAGCTGCCAGTTTCCTGACAAATCATGTCCCACACTTGTGTTTTGTTTGTTTTTTTGCTGGAAAGAGTGCAGCAAGGATCAGGGCACCAATATCTATCATTTTACCATGAAGGATGGTATTCTGGCTCACCTCCCACAATGCTCTGTGCCAGGGGAGAGGGGCAGTGGATTGTCTGACCTCATGACATGGCTAACTTTCTCTTTCTTTTTTCTCTCACAACCAAACGTGCACTTAGCCAGCTGTGGTGCTACTGTACATTCCATGTGCATGGCTAATTACATTTCTAATGGGAAGACTACTGTAAAAGGCAGTTATGCATGCAGGATTGACATGTCTGCAGTATTCTGTGTGAAACATGCAAGGTAAAAGAGAGATGGAGAGACTGAGACATGATTCAATATTTAAAAAGAAGAAAGTCTGAATAAAATTCTTATTTAATTAAAAACTTATCATTCACCAACTACTGTATGCAACTCACCAGCTTACTACAATCAGTCAGGAAGGGATGACAGAGATGACTTATTATAACTTTTGAATTACTATTATGTAGTCATTATTTTCTGTATAATTGCATGTTCCTCATAATTTGGGGAAATTCTAACATTATTTAGAATAAGCCCATTGGGTTTTCTGCCTCTCCCTGCACTGTACATTATGTTACGTTTGTTTTATTTGTCATTCAAATTGTGCAAAAAAAGAAAAGAAAAAAGACCAGGTTAAATTTTATCCACAAAGACATTTCCTTATGATAAAAACCAAATAATAACAAAATATATATATATTTTTTAAAACAAAACATGCAAATGAATTATGCTGGAATCATATAAAGTAAACAGATGGTGTATTGATAAAAATTATGAAAATGGTCAGTTTTCCCGCTCTTACAAGTGCAACAAAGCTAGCAGTAGAGGAATGCAAATGTCATTTAAGCAAAGTCTATATGAGTCTGCACAGTACTGATATGAGTTCTATTTAGCCAAAATAATTAAAATCCCACATGTGGATTTAAGATGTGCATGGCCTTCAAACATGCATTAATTGTCTGTTTTTTTACTTATTGAGGGCAGCACAACAAGCACCACACAACATTAACATATCACCTTAAAGAATTTGTATGGCAAAGGTATAAGCAAACACTGACCTACACATTAACATCCATTTGAAGTCATGTTTCTGGCCACCTGACAAACACTAATCTAATATTCACTCTCCTTTTAGCTCTGACCGGAGACAGGGCTGATGATGAGGACAATGAGACTGAACCAAAACAGTAAAGTTAGTGACTGTAAAAACAAGATGTTAAAATGCTTGTGTAGCCGATGGAGTTGCAGAGTCAAGTGATAATACGACTCCTTTCAAATTACACAAAGTCATTTCATCCATTCATAATGTAAAAAATATTGATTAGAGCAGCTTTTTGTAATGAAAGTGTAAAAAATAGGCGGTTGGTTGTATGAAGAGGTATACAGAGCCAATTTCCTTAGCTGATCTCACAAAAGACTAGCCTGGAAGCCAGCTGAACTTAGCCCCGCCCACAACATTTGAGGTCGGGAAGTTCGATCTGGACTTGATCCGTTGTGGAGCAACTATGCTCGAACCAGAGCTGTTCGGACCAATCAAATTGTCAGAGCGGGCTTTATGTGATGATGGACAGATGATCAACAGTAACAGAATCAACCACGTCACCAAAGAGCGATTGGGTTGAATTCGTTTACAACAAAGATGGCTGCCGCTGGAGAATTGAGATGTGTAGATTCCTCCATCGCGTCTGTTATAGAACAAATCGACAGCGCATAAGAGGAACAGAGAACCGCGATCACGTATGTATACACATTGCCACACCCGTCCACACGACACGGAAACTGCCGCCTCTGCCTTTGCTCTGTCGAAGCCTGCCTTTGACTTGCAGCTTCTGTGACGTCTGTCTCTGTTGCTCTGATTGGTTGTAGGTCTATCCAACTGAGTGTAGAGGCATTTTCTTTCCTGGTTCGGTTGAAACACGCCCCATAATCACAGCCCAATTTAGCAGTGTCAGACTCATATTCTAGTCAGAATCTGAGTATGACGACATCAGGGTAACAAAAGACAAGAACAACACCTGAAACCATATAATCAAACATTTGAAAATGTCTTCAGAGAGTGAGACCTAGGGCAAACATCTAGCAAGAATCAGTCAACAACAGATATTTGTGAAAAGAGTAAAACTGTGAAACAAATATGATACAGTAACCCTATGTAAAAGTGTCTTTCACACAAGTTGGACTGAGAACAATAGTATTTGTAAAAGGAGAAGAGGAAAGCTGAGTGACAGAACAGTGTAGTGAATAGAATAAGGAAATGGAAGGGAGATTGATCTGTGTGTGTGTGTGTGTGTGTGTGTGTGTGTTTGTGTGTATTATAAAGACTTAAGATAGACATTTAGGAGTGTCTAGACAATCCCATTACACTTTCTATACTATGAGTGTGTTCACTTTCTATTGTCTTAACCTTCACCTGCAACATTTCCTGAATCACAATGTCTGGATGTGGATATTAACTACGAGGCCTCACTCAGCTATTCATGGCAGCAGCTGTTTTGGCATTAGCCACATAAATCCAGTGACATTCCCTCCGTCTAAAATCAGCTCGCCCACAAAGCCCAGCCACTAGATCACTGTGGCAGCCGCTGATGGGAATCAGCAGCGAGGTCTGTTTAGCCTGGCAGGACGACACAAGTGTGTTAATGTATATCCAAACCACCATGCATATAGCATCCCCCCTTGGGGACAACAACATTGAGTCAAAGTAGATTTACGTGTAACGTGGCTTTTTTTACATTCATCAACAGAAAAAGATCCAATAGTAAAAATAGATCTCTACAAAGTGATGTAAATTAATAGTAATATTTTAAATACACCTTTATCTGGAAGGTCCATCTTTTGGTGGGTCTGTGTCGATGGCAAAACCTCAACCATAAAGACAAAAGACCACTCCAAACAACTCTGTGATTCTCTGTGATTGAAAAGCACGGTCAGCAAGATGGATACAAGAACATTTCCAAGTCACTGAACATCCCCTGGAGTCCAGTTATGACAGCTGTAAATCTGCCCAAAGCCAGAAAGAAACTGAGTGAGCATGCAAGAAGGAGACTAGTGAGCGGGACTACCAAGAGACCTACGAGAGACTGTGCATACAGTGCAACAGACTGTGCAGCGGTTGGCTGGCTGCTTCACCAGTCACAGCTTTATGGGAGAGTGGCAATGAGAAAGCCTCAAAAACTCATGATATCTCAGTTATAGTTTGGCGGAACTCAGCTTGAAGAAAGTTCTATGGTCTGATGAGAGCAACGTTAAGCTTTTGTGAAAAGATTATTTTTTTCCTTCACGTGGTTGTATTCGGTACCAAATGTGCATCAAGTCAATGTTGACACTGAGGGGTTGAATACTTCAATTCAAGGGTATTTTTCTGTTGCTCAGTGTTAAAAACAGCCGGATCTTATTAAATTCAATGCTGTATGACAATAAAAGATGAAAACTACCTAGCGGGGTGTATATGTTTTATAGGCACTGTATAAAACCATGTGCACAGTAACACCCAAGGTTATTATTGCAAAAACAGCTTGCTAAGCAGCAATTCACAGAAATGTAAATATGGCGCCATTTCCTATTGCCTCTCCATCTGTTATCATCTTCTACCTGTACAAACATAAAGGTATCATATTCTTATTAACATAACCCCCAACCAACCACAAACACACACTGCACATCCTGCACATGCACACAGGAATATATGCATGCAGCTGTGCACAAAGTGGGTCAACCAGGACACTTTCTTGAACCACAAAACATTTGCACACACACACACACACACACACACACACACACACACACACACACACACACACACACGTTTTATTCCCAGCATTTGACAGAGGAATACCCGAGCTTTGCAGTGCTACTGGCCAGACAGGAAGTAGGAAGTGGAGAAAGGAAGCACGGATAGCTGATGACAATGCCTTCCACATCCTACTGCTCTGCACAGCACAGCTAGGTCAGACTCTGGTGGAAGTCCATTCATCCACAGCCACTGTCTGCTTGTCTGAAAGATTTAGAGACTAATGTTATTGAGACCACTGATTCAGAGGAATACACTAGGCAGATTTTAAAATATAGTGCCAAAGCTCATTCCAGTCAAGTCCAGTCTAAGAGAAATGATTTATAAACAGCATGTCTCTTCCCATCAACTATTAACATGCAGAGCAGCTTTACATTGTAATTAGACTAGTTAAAAATAAATATTAAAGCCACCCAAGATGACCAGAATGTTTGATCACCTACACCGCCTCTGGAAGTTGTGAGTAATGATTTGGCTACATTAAAGACAAAGAGTCTGTAAACCATCTGACTGCAGAAATGGAAATAATTCTATCAGACAGCTTAGACAGTAATCAATGTAAAAAGGATTATGGTAGATGGGGAATCTGCCGGGTCAGAGCGAGGTACAGTATCTGGTCAACCGCAGCCAGATCATTTAGAGCAATCTCAGACAGGATTTGATGACTCAGGATCATTGTATCCTTGGTTTGACTATGATGAAGTTAACAGTAGAAATATATCCGTCCAGTTCCAAAGTAATCTACCAGCAATGTGCACTTGCACTTTGCTTACATTCACATGCTCTACACCCCAAACATTTCCCCCAAACGACCCGAATAACAAGATGTATGGGAAATCTAGTGGCGTGAAATTTACTGCACATTCATAATCTCCAGAGAATCAACCCTTCCCATGTTAGAAACTCCAGGGGCTTGATGTGACTGCCCAGCTCAGGCCAAAACATACTCTTGACCAACTTATTGGTCTATGGCAAAGTATCTCAAAAGTGATGGGAAGATTTCCATTTAATTAGTAGTCAACATGTAGGGTCCCAAAAGGTTTTTGGTTATCCCTGAGCACTCTTTCAGTGCCACCATCACACCAGAATAATACTTTCCAACCAGTTATCTTATAAACAGATAGAGGTAGATTGCAAATAAATTAACTTAGCACATTCATGTTTCCATGATCCGAAAGCAGTAGCGTGGATGCATGACAAATTCACACAATAGCAGCGTTTGTAGGTTTTGCTACAGATCTCTAGAGCTGCTATTGAAGCTCGACTTACAGCCTTCTTTACTTTGACATTCATAAATCATCTAAAGTGACTCCAGCTATTGGTGCACATGCTCATGTTTACCACCATCGCTAGACTGTGATGCTCGACTATAGCTTTCATCTATTGAAAACAATACCAGGGAACAGAGTTGCAAAGTCTTCTGTTGGTGAGTACCCCGTTCTCTCAGCAGCATGCTGCTCCCCGCTGTCAAGGGGGCAGTTTGGACATCCTGTTGGTAGTGATTTCCTGCCAGTATAAATACCAACACCACAATTTCATCATAATAGCATCACCTTTGCTTTGCTTGGTTGGATAGTCTCTTTGGGGTATTTAAAAGAAAAGAAAAATGAAAGAAATGCATAGATCAGCTTTAATGTCATGACATATTTTAATTCTAGGTGTGACTAAAGCCAATGATAGCAAAGGTAGTGTCACTGTTTGCAAGTTCAAAAGGAGGAGCCTAATGCAGGAGACCAGTAGGCAGGTTGATAGAACAAAAAGCAAGCTTTAATAACATAAGCTGGATCCAAAAAAGAGGCAGACCACATATGAAAATCCAGAAACACTAGAAAGACAACAAACTGGAGAAAACTACACACTAAGATACACTGAGATCTAGGAACAAACGCAAACAGACTGACTGACAGACTGAGAAACAAGAGAACACCAAGACTAATATACACAAGAAAACGAGGGTGGTAACGAGGAACAGGTGAAACACATCAGGGCGGGCCAGACAATCACAAAGGCGGGAAAACACACAAAGCAGGAAAGAAAACAGGACATGACACATGAGAAGAACATACAAAATAAAACAGGAAATGAAACAAAACTCAGCATCATGACAGGTAGAAACACAGTCCAGTAGAGGGATTGTCTACATTTTTCGTGGGATTCAGGATGTCTGTAAGTGCATCTCACTTCCCTTAAATTGCATCCCCGGCTCTTCCGCTTGCTTCCCTTCCTCACGTCTTAGTCCGTCCCAACAAGGAAGCATTGAAGGAGAGAGGAAACTAGGAAATGTGTTTTAAGGGGGCTGCACCTCATCCCCGTTATTTGATAGCTCCTCGACTCCTCAGTCCTCTGCTGAACCGGAAGTTGTTCTGTCGCTCCTCGGTGAAGGCCGTCTCAAAGCTCTTATTATTAGAGGGATCTCCGAGGAGCTATAGGCAAGGATACACAAGAGCAGCCTTCCCGGAAGCGAAATTATGAATCCCACTATGGCCACACCAAGTCCTGGGCGGGTCTTGGCGTGACCATAGTGAGATTCGTAATTTTGCTTCCTGGAAGCCGTGCAGCTGAAGGAGTTGCTAACTCCGCCCATAGAGCTGACAAAGATGCAACGCATCGGAGGTAAAGGACGTCTCACCCCTCTAAAACACATTTGCTCATTGCCTCTCTTCTCCAATGATTTCCTAGCGTCTCTCCTAAGCCTCCTCGGTGGGAGGGACTAAGACGCGAGGAAGGGAGGCAAGTGGAGGACTCAAGGAGGCAATTTAAGGGTTATGAGATGCAACCAGGGATGAGACGTCCTTTCCTCTGAATCGTCATGTGAATTTGTCAGCTGTTCAGTAGTTAGTAACGGCTTTTAGCTGCACGGCTTCCGGGAAGGCTGCTCTTGTGTATCCTCGCTCATAGGTACTCTGTGATTCCTCCTCGATGCTCGCTCCTCGGGGCAGGAATAAGCACTTAGAGACGGCCTTCACGAAGGAGGGCCAGAACAAATTCCAGTTCAACCGAGGAGTGAGGAGCTATCAAATAAGAGTGATGCACCTTATGTGTCTGGCAATAAAGCAACTGACAAATCCATTGATACTGTACGCAGAGTGTTACCAACCGCTGGTGACTGTTTAATAGGGTTGGGTATCGTTTGGATTTTTATGATTCCGATGAGGAACCAAAATTTGCATTCTAATCCGGTCCGGTTACCCAACCCTACTGTTTAATCGCAAGCTGCTGAGTAGTCAGAAATGAGCTGAGCAGCTTAAAAGGACACGACTCCTTAGACCACAAGTTCTCATTGAGGAGAAAGGGGAGTAGAGGTGACTGGATCATGAATCAGAGGAGGAATCATGGCGCGTGAGACAACAGCAGTCGCATGGTGATGACAAAGCGGGGGTGGGTCAAACTCAGATTAAGGGTGTGGAGGAGAGCATGTGTTTAGAAGTGTCACGCTGGATGAAGGTGAAGAAGGGAATAAGTGATCTGTGAGGGGGGATGAGGTGACATATAGACAGACAGAGTTCATGATCAGGCCAAAGGGAGAGCTACAGGGTGTGGATGGGAATGGATTCTCTGTGTGTGGAGAGCCTAGCATGGTTTCACAGTCCCTACAGAGCTGTATTCATCACTATATAAGTACGTTCCATGGCTGGACTGTTCATAAAATGCAACATGTGTTAGCCCTTTATTTCTGGCTCAGGTTCTGGCAGAGTTTCTCTGGCTCGGTATCAGCGCTGGAACCGACACGCAAAGGTCAAAGCTAATAATGTGGCGAGGAAGCTCTGGGCTCAGCAATAAGATGGCTAGTAGAATAGATTGAGCATGCATGGGAGTGGCGTGGTTAACGTGTGAAACAAAGCGAGAAAACGCAGCTTGACTGCCAAGAAAAAGCAAGATTGAACAGCAATGAGGCGCACGTGTGACTAAAATGCTGACTTCACACCAGGCGTTGTGTTATATCCAACCTCCGGTTCTACTTCAGATAATAGAAAATACGGCGGATTGGATTGCTGTCATGGTGTATAATCTATACAGCGCAGAATTTTAATGGTGTGCGATTGTGGCAAGTGTGATTGAAGGTAATGGAAGAACGATTGCCCTCATGATTTATTAAAGAGAAAGCTATTAGTGGCTGTGTGAGGCGCTGCTGCCGCTTCAATTATCATTAGAACCAGTTCAGACCAGTCAGCTAATTGATAAGGGAAAAGTGCAAGGCTCATTCAGCATCTTCCTAGCTTTTCACATAAAGTAACTGTGGATCTGCTGAGAGAAGTCGGCAGCTATAAGGATGCCATGGCAGTTGGACTTTTACTCATTTACTAGAGTCCTAGAGCTATTAGGGATGTTTTGCCTTGCTCAACCTCACCTCAGAAAGGAAGTGTTTCAAGTTGCCTATAAATGCTATGTTGATCCCCCTCTCGCTCCATAGAAATAGTTTGCTAGTTATGGTGATATTCCTCATTTAATCCACCTGATACTCCTTGCTCCAAACTTATAAGCAATTTAAGAGGCTAACGTATGTTACTGTGATTACTAATTATTGGGACCTGCAGTCTGATTCCCAGATGAATGTCAGCAGCTGTCTTTGTCACTGAATTCCATGCCAGCTAATATCCCAAATTCTGGAATAGGGCGAGGCCTGGTGAGGCTGGGAAAATCCAGTCAAAGGCATCCTTGGTGTTGAGGCTCTGCCCAGTTTGGCAGCTTCATCTCTGGGAGTCCAATGCCAGATAATATCCCTTACCCTACTCCCTACCCTCTGGACAACTGGCAGTGACCCGGGCAATTCTGCCGCACACACCTTCACACCCACAAATGCATGTATGTCTGTCCCCAAGGCAACCAAACATGTCAAACACATCTCTTGTATGGTTCATGGTGTGTGTATCTGTGAGTTCAGTGGAAGTAAATTACTCATTTTGCCCTCTGGTTAGTATTTTCAGCAGTAAACTTTAAAGTTACTGATCTCTCAGCATCATTTATAATCCGGTAAACAGGGTTAAAAAAAAGTACAGCCACAGCAGCATCCTGCAGCTCAATTTGGCATTAGCAATGCAGGATTCTGTTCTCAAGTGGAGTCTGACTATCACCACAAGAGAAGTAGAAGGATGTCAGGCCCTTGACTTCCACACTCCAAACATGTAAAATATGAGCAATTTGGTGCCTGAGCTCCTGCTGCTGTGGCCGCTGATGTGTGAAGAGAGTGCCTCCACACCTCACAAGCCTTGTTAATATGAGATGTAGCATCTACAACCAATCATTTTTACCAGATCAGCTATGGATTTGTGGCACGGCCTGGGAGTCCTTTTTAATCCCTCTAATTCTTTCCCTGCTCCTAATCCTTTTTTAATTCAACTCTCTCTGTCAATTACAAGGACTCAAGCCTAAAGTGTAGATGTAGGATTCTGTCAGCTTATTTTGGCGGACCCCTTTTCTCAATTTAAGACCTGTTTCAATATGTCTGGAAGAGCACAATAGAGAAAGATTTTTCAGAGTTCAGGTGGGACGTGCTGTCTGGATTCAGGCTAAAGACAGACGCTTTTGGTCTGGAGCCATGAATTTACAATTGTTGCTAAGTTGATGGGGAACAGACACTGCATCTGACCCAAGCTCTGACTTTTAAAGATTAGCAGACCATCAGCAGTCTCAACATCTTTGGGGTCATCTTTGCCCTAGTAAACCCAGTGTTAACCACATGCCCTGACCTTTAGCATCAAACTTGTTTGGCTCTTTTTGTTTAGTCTGATGGTCACTGTGGATGTCTCATCAATCCATTAGCTAACAGGATGAGCCAGACTTGAGGTCAGAGGTCAGAGGAGAAAAAAAGGAAGGAAGGAAGTGCAGTGGAAGAATCAAGAAAAAACAAAAAGGAGACTTCTTTTGTTGTCAAACAGATGTACAATGATGAAACCAGAGACGGCTGTTGAAGTAGAAGAAAGCAAGACTAAGCACCTACAGCCACACTAGCAGCTCTGTGAGGCTTCACTTTGGCACAGCGGTGCTTTGAGCTAATCGCTAACATCAGCAAGCTAATATATGCGTACAATGAAAATGCTAACATGCGGATGGTTAGTTGGCATATTGTTTACGATCATCTTAGTCTCGCATTGCCAGACCTATCTCCACAGCGCTGCAGAGGAAGGTCTGGCTACTCCACATAGCATTCCGGGATGGGAGAAAAACGTGCTCTGGTTTATTGGCATTTCTTTAACCAATCACAATCGTCTTAGGTGGCGCTAAGTGTTGGACGCAGGTACAGAGCCTCTGCAAAATAGCCTCGGGAAGGAACTTGTTTTGGTGGAAAATGTGCACATAGGGAGGCGAGCTCTGGAATTAAAATGTGTGTGTGATAAGAATTTTGCTGAAAAAAGTTTGATCGGTACTAGCTCGGAGGATGTTTCTGCAATTAACCGTCTAGAGTCTAGAATGCCAACACAAAGAAAGCGGAAGGTGAGGGACATCCAGCCGAAAATGAGAGACATCCGGCGGAACATCCAGCGGCACCGGGACTATCCTGTAAATTAAACATCCTCGATATAGACTACCATCATCTTAATTAAGCCGTTTGCATGCTAACATTCTCTAATTAACACCGAACACAAAGTAGAGCTGAAGGTAATGAATGTCATTGATTTTGCAGGTGTTCAGTCAAAAACAAAAGTAAATACAAAATTAAAAAAATCACCCAATGACGGTGCTATATGAAAAGTTACCAATGTCCTAAGGGTCACATGAATTTGTAATGTCATGGCAATCCATTCAATACATGTGGAAACATCTCACTCCAAACCACAACTGTCAACCCTAACGTGGAGCACGAGGAAAAGTCAGGGTCTCACCAACGTCAGTGGGACACTTCGCCTGGGTCTCGGATGCATGAATGTCTGTACAGCCATGACAGTTTGTAGAGACAATACAAAAAGAAAATTCATGGCAATCCATGAAACAGTTATTGAGATATTTCAGTGTGACCAAAGTGGTGGACTGACTGACCGCTGGACATCACCATCCCTAGAGCCAGGCCACTAACGTGTCAAAAACTTGAGTGACTGCTTTTGTTGCTATAGGCTGTTGAAGTAAAAGTAGGAGAAATGAAATAACGACACTTGCAATAAATGTAACCATCAAACCCAAGCACAAGAGATCAATGTTATGACGGCTAGAATTGCTCCTTTGCCACCAACCACAAGCAGCCAGTCTATCTAACCTCGACCACCGCAGTGTGATTATTAGGCCTACCTCTAAAGGCCTGGAATGCTCTTTAGAGGTCTGCTGTACTTTATGGTACATGTGAATCGTCAGTGCCCGCAGTTTGCTGACAAATCATGTACTTGCCTCCCTCTGTGGTGCCCCTTTCCTCTCGGCTTACGACTCTCACCCACAAGTCTCTTATCCCCCAAACTTCCAATAAAAACTAATTTGGCCTCTCGGGAAATCAAGCCAACTTTGGCTGAGGAGTGGCACCAACTCCAAGTATCCCATTGTGCTTTCTGTATATGGCATTCCACTACTCCACTCACTTTCTCTTTGTTGCTTATTCTCTCTGCCATTCTCTCAAACTCCCTACTCTGCTAAGGCTATTTCTTTCTCCCTGACCCCCACCTGCCTTCACCCTTATTGCAGATGAATGCGCAGCTGCAAAAAGGCCCTTCCACAATAAGGCTATTGTGTACCCTGGACATTTATATGGATGGGTGCATGATCCCAACTCGCATATTGAATATTCTAGCTTTTAGTGTCGTCACAAAATGATTATCCCTTTCTACAGATTTCCACCTCTTTCACAGAGAGCTATTTGTCAACTTGGTTTTGAGTGAACCCAGCCGTCACATTCAATAATACGCAACACTTCCTCGACTTAGGGATCATTTGAGAATCAATTAACCTGGTAGGAGAATGAACAGTGATTTGGTTCCTTGTAACGCAATGCAATGAATCTGGGGCATATTGCATTAGCTCTGAACAAAGGAAAGGGGGAATCAATGAGTCTTCCATTATCATAACTGATTTACATTCATAATTTGTATCATTACAGTGGCAGGAGACCCACCGATGGTGAGGTTCAGGGAGCAGGCTGGTGCTTACATGGCATAACTGGCTGCCAGGTGCAATGGATTACTAAGACACTTTAGAACAAGCTGTCAAATCATAAACGACAACATCTTCACTTTCAATGATTCACCTTAAAACATGTTGTGGATGTGATATCAAGGTAGGCTGTAGAGTTTTAGACCAACAATCACCATTGTCCTCTCTTATTTATCACAATGTTTTTGTTTTTTTAACAACCTCCACAAATGAGGGATTCTCTGTGCTATACATACATTCTGGGATGGGAGAAAAATGTGCTCTGGTTTATTGGCATTTCTTTAAACCAATCACAATCGTCTTGGGCGGTGCTAAGCGCTGGACGGAGCAACGGTGCCTCTGCAAAATAGCCTCGAGAAGGAACTTGTTTTGGTGGAACATGTGTACGTTCAAAAGTAGTTTTAGTCGTACAACAGAAAACTCAGATTGGACAGATAGTCTAGCTAGCTGTCTGGATTTACCCTGCAGAGATCTGAGGAGCAGTTAACCATAGTCCTCACAAATCCACCAGAGGTTAGAACGCCTACACAAAGAAAGAGGAAGGTGACGGACATCCGGCCAAAATAAGGGACAGCCGGCGGAATTTCCGGAAATTTAAAGGTCGTCAATATAGACTATTGTGAGGAAGACCTGTAGTTGTTGAAAATGATGTAAATCAAATTAAGGACGCTGTGATTCCAGCATGTGGTTGCTACTTGTTTTGCAATTTTGATGTGTAGTATCCACTGAGATTTTGTTGATGAGTTTGCGACTACTCTAACTAAATGATGATGTTAACACAGTACGTGCTTCCACATAAAAAAGAGTGAGTGATTCAGAGAATAATGCAGTGGTTTGGGTCTGGATTGGGTAAATGACAAAATGCTTTTGGGATAAAGCTTTAAATGGACAGTAAGGGAGCTACAAGTTTGTGTTTTGAGCTGTTTGTTTCCTTTTTAAAATGGGCTAATGATACATTAATAATTAATTTATACATTTATGTAAACCCATAGACTGTATAAAACTGGGTAAACCCACTCCAACTATGCAGAGCTGTATACAAATACAAGTCTCGGACCACTGGGATTAACTGTCATCTGCTGCCCCCCAGTGTTGAACGTTAAAAATAACATCAGCTCTGTACACAGCTGGTGTGGTCTTTCAATACGATCATATACTGTTGCATTAGCTACTTTGACCTTCACATTCACAAATATGTCTAGTTTTTTTATATGGCTGGATTCATTCAGGATCTCTGTCTTGAAGTATTTTAATAGCAAAATCTCAAGTTTAACCTTTTGAACACTGAATTATTGAATAGATATTCAAGAATGGACCAGTGAACATTTCAAAAGACAAGACATAAGAGAAGTTTGTTTTTTTACTTTATCACTCTGAGAAAGGCAGTGCTGGCTTGAGGAAATAAAAACAAGGAACAAGGAAACAAGGGACAAGCAATAACCTAACCTAAAAATGTTCCCCTGCAGTTAGATATGAAAATGACAATGAATACATCTGAGTACTCAGACAACCTTTAAACAAAGAGAACATAACTTTTTATGAGGTGGGTCTTGTCAGTGGAGCCAACAATCACATTTGGTCCATGAAGCCAGTAGAGTGGCAACGAAATATTATAGTCAATACTGATCATTAAATATATCAGTTTTTCATTCATAATTACTCATTTAGTCTAAAAATGGCAAGGCTAATGAAAAGCCCCCATCATAGGCTACCTGAGTGCTAAGTGACATCATCAAATTCTTGTTTTGTCTGAACAACAGGTGTTACATTTACAATGGTATAAAACATCAAATTCTCATGCTTGAGAAACTGGATCCAGCCATGTTTGCCTTGCCAACTATCAAACTGCATTATGGGAATGTCACAGCATTGTGGAGAGTAGCCGTAGACAACAGCCCACTACAGAACTGACTGTTTCTGTTGCTACTGTTGTTTTGTCTTCAGCTGGTTTAAGATTAGCTTGGTCTTACTAGCTTCAAATACATATTGTATTGTTATTAAAATGTGGTTAACTATTTAACTAACTATCTAACAGTATACTGAAAGCAGCAGGCTGGTCTATCAAACTGCCCCAAACCTTTAACGAGGCAGTGAAATATAGTGTCAAACAACACAGGACTTTCACCCAGGAGACCGGGGATCGTGTCCCGCGTGTCACGTTTCCTAAACCCAACCGTCGCTTTCTTCTTTTCCTAAATCCAACTGTCCAAAAAGCGATTGTGCGTCATGATAACATGCCAAAATGGCATACGAATTTGCGTGTCATACATATGCCACTTATTGAGATCAGTCTGCAACCGGTCAGCTGTATACGGCGTAGACATACACGTAGACATAGACATTGTTCTGTATAAACCCCCCCCTCCCCCTCATGTTTATCTTGCTCCCCCATTCTAGTTTGACAATTTCTGTATCTACCTTAATCTTAGCCCCCACCCTACTTCTCTATCTCCCTCCTCCCGCTCCTTTCCCCCTCTCTAAAACACCCTAGGAATAAGTCGATAAGGCACAGCATCTGTGTAGCGCTTCCAGTCCTTGCCATACTTGCTGCCGCAGCGGTGCTCATCGCGAATACAGCGGTGGACCAGCAGGATGGTCATGTAAACTATGTAGAAGTATGGGAGTATGTGGCCAAAGCCACAGGCGGCGCAGTAGGCCAGCGAACCCATCAGGTCACCGGTGTAGTTGAGGTGGCGGGCCACTCCCCAGAAACCTGAGGTCATGAGCTTGCTGCGATGAACGCCGCCGTCTGTGGAGCGGTACGAGCACTCGATGTACGCTGGCTTCCGGCCCCAGATGGAGCAGGAGCCCTCGGTGCGCCGGAACAGGTCCTTCTGGTGGTTGGTGGAGCGGAAGATGTAATACCCGACCAGGCCGAGCAACAGGACAGCCAGGGCGTGGGCGTTGGAGAGCTGGACTGGTTGGTACACCAGGTACAGACCCTGAACAGCCAAAACACACACATTTACTGCTGAAATGAACCTAATATTTGAATGTCCCTGCCAGACTGTGCATAGACTAAAATACACTCACACATTCTATTCATTATATTTATAAATATATATACACAGTGTATAATTTAATCAGACACAATTGGATAGCAAAAGTTGCAATAATTATTATGTGGATGGCAAATATTTGATAGACGATGCCATGTAGACACAGATAATTTAACTTCAGTACAGATTAGCACTGATGTTTTGCATTGTGATATATTACTCTACTACTTTTTAAAATCCACACAGCTATTAAAACAGGTATTTACACATGATGCTGTTAAGGAGCATTTAGGATGTAAGTTCATATTTATGACATATTTAATACTGTGTGTGTAACCATGCATATGTGTTACCTGCAGTGTGTAGAGGTACGGCAGCCAGACACAGTCTCCCCAGCCCAGATACCATCCAAAGTGGTCATGGCAGATATCAATGGTCTTCAGGTACCACGCCTCATTCCAGAAGAAATCCAACACATAAATGGCCTACAACAACAACAACAAAAAACACCCCATTTTTGGGGTGGTATCACTTTTTACTCAAACTGCGCTTTCAGAGTCGAGACCTTTAAACTTGATGATGAACATTTATGTTTAATAGGGCTGTTTATCCACACTGACCTCCTGATTCAATTACATTACATGTCATTTAGCTGATGCTTTTATCCAAAGCGACTTACAATTGCTATATATATCTGAGGTCACACACCTCTGGAGCAACTAGGGGTTAAGTGCCTTGCTGAGGGACACATTGGTTGATGTATCACAGTGGGAATCAAACCCAGGTCTCCCACATCAAAGGCATGTGTCTTATCCACTGTGCCATCACCACCCTCCTTTTCTCTCCATGAAGGACTTTAATTATCTAAGAGTGTATGGCTGCAGCCTGGAGACCTCATGTCCCATGCTCCTCCCGTCTCACGCTACTCCCGTCTCATGCTCCTCCCGTATCATGCCTGGGCATGTCCAACGGTAAATTCAGATGTTCAGAATACGAAATCGTGAAAAAATGTAATAAATCACGCCCGCACATATAAACACAAAACTGCTTTGCTAGCTCCATCGTGTTGTAACTAAGACATCTGCTGAAAAAATAATGTTATTCTTTAGCATGATTGCCTTACTGTTTAGTTCAATCTATTTCAGTTTCCATTTGATTCGATTCAATTCACAACGTGACATCATGACTTTGCGTAAACATACACGCCACTTTCTAAAGCCAAGTGGCGTGTTATCTGTACGCATTCTGAGCTATCCGCGTGTATGTCTACGCCGTATTGAGAATGAGGACATACGTCATGGTAGCTTGCTGTCACGTGACGATTTGGGAGGTGTCTGAGCCCGCCCACCATTTTGGGATCCTACGCTATCGGTTGCCAGGGGCAACAGTGTAAGAGCGACACAGAGACGGAGCAGGAAAGACGGCTCGAGGAATTAGCATCATGGCGAACGGGTTGGGTTTAGGAAAAGAAGAACGGGATGGTTGGGTTTAGGAAACGTGACATTTTGCAACACTTCTGCATCCACAGGATCAGCACACAGATTTGCGCAGGTCATCAACAGATACTGGTTTAAAATACACCCTTCTTCCCGCTTACCTGCAGCACGTTGACCAGGATCATGGAGTTGGTGACGTGGCCGTACAGTTCTTGCTGCTTGGCCATGTAGGACAGATTGATAAGAGTCCAGGCTACGATGCCGGGCCGACCGTTGAAGAAAAGCTTGAAGTCAAACCACTTGCCGATGCGTGGGTTGAACTCGATGCCCATCATGTAGTTGTAGAAGATGTTCCCTGTGAACTTGCTGCAGAATCATGAAAAAGGGTGGAAATAAAACAGGTTGATACAGTTGTGTAATAATACCTAAGCCCATAACTAGTCTACCTTTTAAGATATTATAAGCCCTGATAGACCGAGAACACCTTTCTGCTGTAGAAATCTGCTCCGACAACTTGTCGCCGTGTACCGTGTGTATCAGTACTCACCAGTCCTCAGCGTTAGTGGGGAAGAGGTAGGCCTTTATGAAAGCGAAGCTGGACACAGCGTAGCCCAGTATGTTAGCACACCACATCAGGGGGATCCAGTTGTCGAAGATGATGGTGGGAGAAAACCAGTGGAAATACTGGGCATTGGCATACCACAGAGCATGAGTGATCAGCCAACACTGCAGCCCATTGACCTCATACTTGTTAATCAGGCCTACAGTAGTGAGAGTGGAGGAAACACAGGAGGTTGGACTTTAAAAGATACTATCTGGTTTGATAATGAATGTCAAGTAAGTGTTTTAAATGGGGATTAAATGTTTTGTTACAAAATTCTATCATCATTGAGTCCGATTGGTGTAACACTGGACCTCTTAATTAAAGGGAAAGTTTGCTGTTTTTCAACCGGCTTTGAGTCGCTGCAGCACGGGCAGTACATGCAGATGAACGGAGGCCAGACACCCTCCATGCCAAGTGGAGCCAAAACATCTCCATCGCCGCCTGGTGGCCGGCTGCAGCTGTAGGTCATAAATCCTGCCTCCTCAATGCTAGCAGATGGGACATTGGCCAAACTAAAATAATCCAATTACATGTCAAATAATTGTTCCAAAGATGGTTAAATGTCAAATAGAATTTTCCCAAAGATGGTTTCTGTCATTTGAGGTAGTTCTGATCACGCTGATGTTTTTTTTTTGTTGATAAATTTGATTTTTATTAGTTATTTGATGCTACAAAACGGGGTGGAAAGGCATGATTGACAGCTGCGATTGACTCGCGATTGGTTGGGCTGGTGTATTATGCCTACCGTCCTTTTCACTACTCTGGACTTTGGCTCCAAAATTACAAGATGGTGGCGCCTGTATCCTGGACATTTTGGCTTCACTTTTGTACAGTGGGAGGAAGTGGAAACGCGTCACCCATCTTTTTGGAACATTCTGTGCTCCATGTCGCCAGCGCCCGGAGCTCCCCGCTCACCCGTTGGCAAAAGTTCGCCGGATGATGCATTTGCAGAGCCAGTTGGAAATCGACAAAGTTTCCCTTTAAACAAATGATATGGACGGTTGAGCGTGGGTTTGTGTGGTAATTACCAGCAGGAGTTCGTGCTCCGTCCTGCACTCCACCAACATAGCCAGGAATAAACTTATGAGTAACATCAGGAACACACATGTACAGGAACACCTAAGGGACAACACAACTTGTTTTAACATTTGCCAAGCCGGTTTGGCAAGAGCTGAAGACAATGGACAAGTTAAATGCAAAATTCTTCCACTTTACTCTTCCTTTTCCTACCTGGAAGGCCACCCAGATGGCATATATCTTGGCAGCTGACCAGGTGAAGGAGGGTGCCCGGGCCCAGATGGAGAGCAGCGTGGTCTCTCCGTGGTACAACTCCAACAGAGGCTGGCTGATGGAGCACTGGTACTGATCACAGGCCATCACGAAGAAGAAGACAATGAAAGGGGCAAAGCAAAGGAGGCCAATCACACTGCTCAAGGAAAACCAGTCCACCTCCCTGAGACAGAATCACATACAGATACAGCATGAGGGCAGTTGAAAATGATAGCACATTCAAGCTGCGATTGGGGATATTATGTATTTTATGGACAACCAATATTTTCACATTCACTAAATCTGTACTGTGTGAGGTCCTAATGTTTCAGATATTACTAGAAAACCAAATTAAGTGTTAGAAAGATAAGACCACAACATTGAAACAACACAAAAAAAAACATTTAAAGAAAAGTTTGGTGCTGCCAATAAATTCCTCTTCAAGAATGAGAAAGTTTCTTTTTAATTTTCATGTATGACTTGAAAACAAAAGAATCTCGCATATGTCTTGACAGCTGATACAGTATGTCTATTCCAAGTCTATTAATAATAATAATACTACATTTTATTTATATAGCGCTTTTTAAAGTACTTAAAGACACTTGACAATAAAACCAGCAACTAACAGCAGCTGAAATGTACAAAGTGATATTATTAGAGGATGAAGGCTAAAGAGGTAGACTAGGTTTTGATAAGAGATTTGAATGTGTCCATGGCCCTAATGGTCACGGATAACACACGTAACTACTAGGGGTGCATGATTCAGAAAATGTCACGATTCGATTCAATATTGATTTTTAGGCTCAAGATTTGATTCAGAATCGATTTTCGATTCAAAAACGATTCTCGATTCAAAAAACGATTCACAGTATGTAAATGTAGTTACTTTTCCCATGTCATTGCAGTAGACATACAATTTAAAAATAGGAATCGGTTTTTGGAATTCTATGAATCGATTTTGAATCGGTATATCGGTGAATCGGCTTGAATTGCGATACGAATGTGAATCGATTTTTTTGCACACCCCTAGTAACTACTTGTGATGGCGAGATGAAGCCTCATGAAGCATTGAAGCTTTCCAGTAAAAGAGTTCATTTCTCGAGGCTTCATTGCTCACAGTACCACCTGTTGGTCAAAGAGTGTTAAACAGGGAGATCTATTACAGAGGGTCTATGTCAGGGGGGTCAAACTCAGTTTCACAAAGGGCCACACTGGAAAATAAGAATCACATCAAGGGCCAGACTTTTAGTTTATTCACATGCTTTTATTTCATCAAAAAAGTCAAGGATCTTTGACTGTATTATTGCATGTCTCACTTACAGTTTGGTCAAAATAAAGACCCAAAAAAGTCAGCAATGAAGTAACTTAGCCAAGCGACAAATAAGGTCGGGAATAAACGGCGGGGAAAAAACGGCGGAAAACGGGCCAAAAGCGTCGGCAAAAGTGACAAAAACTTCAGAAAAAGCGACAAAACATTGAAAAAGCTACAAAAAAATAGGTGAGCCAAAATGTATTGTGAACCTAAATTGATATGCAGGCCGGATTTGGCCCACGGGCCTTGCGTTTGCCACATTTGGTCTATGTGATCTGTTTTTGACTGTATTTTATACAGACTTGGTATAGACTTAGAAATAAGAATGAAGAAAAAATAAATGTTCACGTACCCCATGTATTTCAATATAGTGTGTCTTTTCTGGTGGTGTACAATAATTAACATAACTGTACAATAAAACGGATTTCCTCGAGAGGAATGCTGCTATCAAACGTGTGTAAATCAGTCCTTTTGGTCATAATATTATAATAGCAGGAGGGGCAATATTAGTATTCTAAAACTGGAAAGTGCCAGTGCTTTAACCGGGCAGAGGACAGTGAATGTACTTGTGTGGATTATAGATGTATAATTAGAGCTGGGCAATATATCAATATTATATCGATATCGTGACATGAGACTAGATATCGTCTTAGATTTTGGATATCGTAATATCGTAATATGGCATAAGTGTTGTCTTTTCCTGGTTTTAAAGGCTGTATTACAGTAAAGTGATGTCATTTTCTGAACTTACCAGACTGTTATAACTGTTCTATTATTTGCCTTTACACATTTAGTCATTATATCCACATTACTGATGATTATTTATCAAACATCTCATTGTGTAAATACTTTGTGAAAGCACCAACAGTCAACACTACAATATCGTTGCGGTATCGATATCGAGGTATTTGGTCAAAAATATGCCGATATTTGATTTTCTCCATATCGCCCAGCCCTGTGTATAATAAAACCGTGTAGATTCAAACCACTTCATAAACCAGTCAGTCACGCAGCGAGGCTTCGGATGTCATCAATGACGTCATTTGTCTAAAATGATACAAGCCTCGATATGCACTTCACGGGAAAATCCCGGGATTTCACGACACACGCTTCGAAGCCTCTGCACAGAACGTAACATCACTAGTAACGACAGTGATTGTGTTCTGAGTGCTGCCAAATCGCGAGTGACTCAATACTGTGCCTGAACGCATCCTGTGTGGACACAGCACTGCTGAGTCGATCACTTAGCAAGTGGTCGAAAATGTTGTTAACAGATACTGTGTTTTATAAGATTATTTTGTGAGTCTTGGCTTGAAGGCAAGTTTAACTTTGTGATTAACTTGTGAAGTGTATTAGATGACAAAATGGCCCTTTAGCAACCTGTGAGATAACATCAACTCACCATGCTCTCCCCCACTGTGCTGGCTGCTCCCCCTGTTCAGATGCTTTCCCATTGGCACGGTGCTGGGTTCGTCTCCTGGTGGCCTCCATGGCCACTGCATCATTCATTTCTGGTGAAGGATTAAGGTTATCAGGTTAAGATCAGGCAATATGCAGTGGCATACACCAAATACACAACCAATACCCAATAATACACCTATGAACAGGATACAATCTTTTTGTGTGAACTCCTTTAACAAATGAACCAAAGTGAACGCGCCATGACAGGTGAAAATAGGGCTGGGCAATATTTCAATATTATATCGATATCGTGATATGAGACTAGATATCGTCTTAGATTTTGATGAATTGTAATATCGTTACATGGTAAGTTTAGGCTTTTCCTGGTTTCAAAGGCTGCATTACAGTAAAGTGATGTCATTTTCTAAACTTACCAGACTGCCAGACTTACTAGCTGTTCTATAATTTGCCTTTAACCACTTATTCATTATATCCACATTATGATGGTTATTTATCTAAAATCTAAATGTGGAAGATGTTTTGTGAAAGCACCAATTGTCAACCTTACAATATCGTTGCAATATCGACATTGAGGTGTTTGGTCAAAAATATCGTGATATTTGATTTTCTCCGTATCGCCCAGCCCTAGGTGAAAACATGTAACGTTTAAAAAACAGTTTTGTTCCACAAACCAAATAGTAATAAACAGATAATGAGTTAATGGGGGGGATTAAAGTTCATGTCCATGGAGATAACATGTCCATGTGACATAACACACAGGGCCTTGAGTAGAGGTTAGGAAGCTCTGCATTCACTGTTGCCACCATTTTTATTCAACTGAAATTAAAATGTTGTTCTCTGTGACTGCAAACCTCCCTCTCTCTTACACACACACACACACACACACACACACACACACACACACACACACAAGCACCATTTCCACCAGTAGCAACACATACTCACATACTCACATCTTTTTACTTATGCACCCACCTACACAACTGAACTTACTGATTACACACCCCACTGCTGTTAGTTGAAGGTTCCTCTTATGTTAACATTTAAACTAATAAATAATGTGCTAATTGGCTTGATAAAAGCTATCTTATACAGCAGGCTCTGGATAAACTGTTATGTGAACAACCTTATTATATATTATTTACATTATTATAACATTGTTATTTTTTACTGCAAACCTCTCTCTCGCTCTTTCTCTCTCTCTCTCTCTCTCTCTCTCTCTCTCTTTTGCACACGCACACACACACACACACACACACACACACACACACACACACACACACACACACACACACACACACACACTCTTCTGGAGCAAAGGTAATACCAGGTCGGCAGGAACTAGAACTACATAGTATACTATAACTATACCGTGTTGTCTCTCTGTTTTGTCCAACATGTCCATGTTACGCATATTTTTTTCAGCAGCTTCATGAAATAAGTGAGGACGGAAAGGGGGGGGGGGGGTTGACGTTGTATAACGTCAACAAAGGCGAAAGCTTACAGTCTGTTTTTAATATGTTCAATAACATTTCATTTTAGCCCTTGTTGTCTCTTGCACGTGCCTACTCTGACGCTAAATTACTATGAACTTAGTTACCTCGAATTATTACAGTTAACGACCAGGCTATCCTTTGCATCCTGAACGATGCCCCTTGTAGCATAACATGATTGACATTATGGACGTTAAATGTAACGTTAACACACGTTAAACCGGATTATAATCCCGTTACAGATGCTCTATTGTATCGTAGCTCACTCACCCGTAGATAAAAGACAGAAGAGGGGAAGGCAGGCTGCTCGTCTCTTGTTTCCTCCCGGGCCAGGTGCTGGTTATCACGCAACCGCTGGGCAAAACTCACCGTAGGACCAGAGACTCCGCCCATAACGCGACTACATAATACAATTCAACCAATGGTATCCGTGCAAAGGCGGGCCTGCGAAGTGAACCGGCTTCTCATTGGGCAATTCTAACTGGAGCCACCAGCACCTGACACATTCGCCAGTGGTTGAATGGTTTAGCCAGAGTAAACGAGGAACTGACATCATTATGAAATAGCTGTCATTATCTTCGTTGTGTGGCCAAACACTGGCCTTTGACATCCTAGATTTTTAATAAATTGTTTTATTACTATAATACCAATGATGCATGCATAAAGAGATTAACAGCCAACTTTTGCTTAGGTAGTATTCTTCATACTGTTTCTCCTTCATGCATAAATACCACCAAGATGTTTGGCTGTGTCTTGTTTCTAGGAAATATATATTTGAAACAAGTAGGCTATTAGGCCTATGTCATCTTAAATAGCAAAACCACTCACGTTAAAAAAAGAAATCAAACATGTCAAAATTTAATTTCCTACTTGGACAGAAGTGTTTGAGACTAAATATAGCGTGTGTACTGCATATGTATTAACAACCAAGACTATATTGCAGTTAAACAATAGTATCTATGCTAGCAACTAATATTTGGTCGGTCTAATCTTTAATACATTCAAATACATAGTCCTATGGTGTTACAGTTACCTTAAGTTTCCCTTCTTGACAAGGTGTTTTTGGTTATACAATATTTTTTTCATCCTGCCCTGCCCTAAAGTCTGCCATACTTGTAATATAAGTGGTACTGGGTATCCAGGTGCACTTACATAAACTAACCACTAGAGGGTAGTATTCAGCTGTGGCATGAAAAGGTATCTGCTTAAAATGACAAACGTTACAGTTGCTGTCCAGACTGAATGGACAAAAGTCATCAAAGCCTGTACAAGGCCATAGCACCAGTACCTGGCCACATGGGGGGAAGTGCACAGTTGAATTGTTTGTATATTTCCAGCCTCTTCAAACCAATCGAACCAACTGTTCTAGATCAGGCACTGCACATACCTTGCTCTTCATGTATGATTAGAGCAGCCTCTGAACTCTGTTCATTGTGCTGGGAGAACTTTGCAGGGAGTTGGTTCTCCCAGCTAAATCTGCATTGCCTCTGAGACGTTTTTGAAGTGCAGAACATTTCCTCTTGCCAGCCTCCACCACAGTAAATATATCAAGTAGCTCGCTGGTTTTGACTGTCATGATGCCATGGATGGAGGCTGATGTCTGGACAGAGCTGTGCCACCTATGTGTGATCTGTCTGGACTATTTTACTGATCTCCCTCCAGGCAGCGTATCCACTGTGAAATATATGATTCAGTGGGAACCAGAGTCCGAGTAGATCCTCTAATGATGGACTCTTGGGCCAAGCCTGCAAAAAACAAACAGCAGAAGAAAACCACCAGCAAGAGACAATGAAATGTACATGTTAATCTTCTATAAGACCTTAGCCTCGTGTATAGGTCAAAGAAAAAAATGACAGAAAGGAGAAGAGAATCCTGTTTATTTTTACTGTATGTCCACTTTTGAAATGTGTGGAAATGTGAACAGTTTATTAGAGGTACTGTATTTTCTCGGCACTTCTAGCTCTGATATTGGGAGTGGGGATACATTCCTGTCTCATTCCTTGATTTTTGCGCCACGTTAGACATTCCACCATCATATTATCCCCTTACATGTAATCAGCACCAAACACACTCCTTCTGGAACTCTTCAGCACTCTGCTGGTGAGGATTGTAGCTGTGTGCTCTTTGGACAGTATCCAAATGGTTTTGAGTTTATTTCAGTAATGTCAGGAGGATATTGCTAATTTCTTAAACTGAGATAAGACAAAAGAATGCTGTCCTGATTTGGTTCTTCTCCAGGTCTGCTGGTTTCCTGCAGAAGAACTCCTCCTGCAGCATCTTCTTGCATCGTCAAATGACCTCCATCTTTCTCTTTCTTTTACTGCTCTTTCAAACATTCTCCTATGTTTACTAATCTCCTTCCCGTTTCCCTCTGCGACTCCCCTTGCTTTTCTTTTCGAGCACTTTTCTCCGTCTGTGTTTCTACAGTCCTTATTCTGTTTCCCTCTTTTCATTCCTCTCTTCTATACTCTTTGATCAGATGCCTTGTTGCTATGCTGTATCCAGACAGTATGATGTATCTGGGCCAAGCAGCAGACATCACTGCTTCACAATGTGTCTGAGACATAGAAGATGTTTTGGGCTGTTGCTACCTTTTGTTACCTCGTGAAATTTGATGTAAAAAATGCAGCAGTTTGCTCTCAGGGAGCTCATTGCCAGAAATCCCAGAATGGAATGTGTCAGAATTTATAACATTTGCAAAATGTGTCCCATATTTCAATTTACCGCTCACTAGTAAGCTATTATAGTGTATAGAGCAAATGCCAAGTGATTCTTTATAGAATCAGAATAGCAGCCATATTCACATACAAATATAGATCAGTTATTTTGTCTTGTCCTGACAGGGAACTCATGGGTTAAACTAATAACATGAAAGTGTCCCCCAGTAGGCCATCACAGTGAGCCAGCATGCCCGACACCAGGGCCCTGGAAGGAGCTACAATAAATGGAATGCAGTAGTTATTAATGCTATTATTCACATACGTGCTTTTCCTACTATGTGAAAATGTCTGCAATTAAAAGCCATGTTAAGATGTGCTTTCCGCAGGTCGTAAATGCTTTCTGCAGTCAGAGGTGAAAGGTTTTGGGTTTAGTAAATTAGTACAGTATGTATGTGGCCTTTATCACACTTAAATGCAGTATAGATTTGTATAATGGTAGTAAATCAGAAAAAAAAAACCTGTACATCCCGTATAGATTCAAGAACAAGTCTACTTTCTGAAATGTAGGGCCACTAGTGAGGAAAGTGTGCAGGTAAGGTACATTTTAAACATGGGTGTTGATCAAAACACAAGCTGTAGAATGGAATACTATAACGCTAAATATGTGCATTATGTTTTTCTGTGCCTTACAATGAAATTGCCACACATACATATATGTCTGTTTTTTGTGACAGGCAGGACTCTATTCCAGTACAGTTCTTGGGTTCCAACAAGAATGGGTTAATACAAAAGAATAGCACGTTATTACCAAGTCCAGGGAGGACTGTGTGTGTGCATATTTGTGTGATCAATATAAAAAAGAGCAGGCGGTTGTGTGTGTGTGTGTGTGTGTGTGTGTGTGTGTGTGTGTGTGTGTGTGCATGCATAGCACACATGTAGGTGGGAGGGCAGGTTGCCTGACAAATTTTATCCTAATCAGCTCCCCTGGGAGAGTGCATGTGTGTCTGTATGCATAACAGCGTGTGTATGCACGTACAATATTCTGAATTTATGAATATCGTGCATACATGTGCTACTAGGATTGTGCATGTTCGTGTGTGCGTGTGTGCGTGTGTGTGTTCCTTTGTTGGTGTTTGAGTGTCTTATGAATACGAGGCCCTGCTGTATCAGAGACGCAGTGCAACATGGCTCTTAAATAATTTACTACAAATGAAAGTGAAAATTTAATGAGAGCAGATCCTCTCTCCTGTTGTCCTGATGTAGATGTCCTCCTCCCCTCTCCTCTCCTGCCTAGTTAGCCTCACCAGCTTTGTAATCCAAAATTAAAAGTCAACTAAATGTGTCGACGTTTGCCTAGATTTTAAACAGAATTTGTTGCCATTCAATAATCTCCCCTCCTCAGAATAGGTGTTAGCGTTGAGGCCCTGGCGATAGAGAAATGTGAAACGGCCTGCTGAGAGTTTGATGTATGGGTAAAGCATTTATCAGAGACTGATGACAGGTCTCAGCTGATACATTTTGCTGCTGTGTTTCTGATTGCAGTCACATCTTTCCGATTGGAATTAAACATTTTGATGTTGTGACGTTGCTGTTGTCCTTTCTTTTCACAGGTTATCTGCCTTCTCCAACTGACCTCTGAGGTTTTACACTGTACACGTCAGTCAGTGAAAGTCTTACCCCTAGATTCATCATTATACAATATCAGTTGAAGCTTACTAAGAGCAGTGTAGTTACCGAAACAAATGAGTAGTACATGTAATTTGTTAAAGATAGTGTAGAATTATGCCATTCAAAGAATGTGAATTGTTTTCCTCAATGCTTTTTTTATAAATAATCACAGTTGTTTGCCTTGGTTATGTGTCAACTGGACCAAGAATAACAGGATCATGTCATGGGAAATTCATATTTACTTGCACAGTACAAAAATGAATCTCATGCATAAAAAGGAGGGGACCCAATTCACCCAGTGACCCCATTAACTAAATACATGTAAAATAGTTGTTGTAACATTTTCATCCTTATTAGATATACATACATGTTCATAATACTTTTACAAAATACAACACAGGCCACTTTATGTACTGCATGTTATAAAATATGTGTTTTGTAGAAAAATATGAACTGGAAGTAATTTGTGTGAGACTATATTGACAGGAAGTAATGAAACAAAAACACAGAGCATCTCATGGGACGTACAGAAAGCAGCCCAGATGGGCATCACGATGAGTCCCTTCACAATGATTTATTTACAGAAATTCAAACTGTGAGGACATTTAATTACAGCTCAGGATGTTTGTGGAAAAGTGTGTCATATAAGTACAGATTATCATTTCTTTTTATTTAGAGAACACAGCTACGCAGTAAGCCTGGTTTGTGTTGGGTTTCAGGAAGGAGGACAAGACAGATGAAGACAGTTTATCGAAACAATTGGTGATTTAGTACTGAATAACTAAGGTAGTGGGAGTGCAGGATGTTTTTTCTGCCCTCAGCGTATTATATATATATATATATATATATATATATATATATATATATATATATATATCCTATGTGCTATTAGCGCAGCCAACCCTATATGTAGCTGAAGGTAATTTGTCTCAAGACAATAACATGCATTTACAGTGTACTGTATTTTCCTTTCATGTGAAGAGAAAGGTTAAAAGTTTAAGGAGGACCACATGTAGCATTTCCCCATGTCCAAGAACTGACCTGGAAGCCGTGGTGGGTTCATTTCCTGGTTTGTGAATAAATAAAATAACTGCAACCTAGCGAGAGACAACCCTCAGTAGTCCATGTTACTTTTAATGTCATGAATGGACTTGGATAGCTGGCTCTTGTGCCTACGGGGCATGTCATGAGGAGAATTAGACCAACACAATAACTGAACTAACACACTGTTTTTAGATGCCTGGAGCATCAACGGAAACAAGCACACAGTAAAGTACATTGTGGCAAAAGTCAATTAAAATAAAGTCTGTTAAAGATGTATTTCTCCTCTGAGCTAGGGCTGGGTGCAACCACTACACTGGCAGGTTGATCATTTCTGCTATCATCATTGCTTTTTTCTCTAATCTCAAAAAAAAAAAAAAAACGTGTGTCAATTAACAATAAGGCAACATTACTGGTAACAATCTCTGTAGCTGCTTCCTGTAGCTGCTTCACAAAATCTTCCCACCAGTCTAATATGAGTCATCACTGGACAATATTCTGCACTATGCATATTTATTTATTTATTACTCTGTTTTACCTCCAACTGTGCAATATGTCATTACTATTCATCCGCACCTTACTCATCTGTATATCTGTGTTTATATACTGTCTGTTTATATAAGGATGTTTATTGTGTAAATATGGTTGTTTTATTACTATTATTATTATAACTAATTCTATTTTTTCTATTTCTTATACTTTATGTCAACTTAATGTGTATTTGTGTTATTCTGATGTGTGTCATTTTTTTTCTTTTGAGCTGCTGTAGCACAGGAATTTCCCCAATGTGGGATTAATAAAGTCTATTTTATCTTATTTTATCTCTTATCTTGTCAACCATTCAAGACTTGTATTGTTAAGCAGCTACAGCCTCTCCAGTCAACATGATGTTAGTCTATATCCACGACGTTCCACTTCTCGGATTGCTCCATTGCCACCGGCAATTCTGGCGGATGTCTCTCTTTTTGGCCGGATGTCCATTACCTTCCGCTTTCTTTGTGTTGGCATTCTAACCTCTGGTGGATTTCTGAGGACTATGGTTAACTGCTCCTCAGATCTCTGCAGGGTAAATCCAGACAGCTAGCTAGACTATCTGTCCAATCTGAGTTTTCTGTTGCACAACTAAAACAACTTTTCAACGCACACATGTTCCACCAAAACAAGTTCCTTCCAGAGGCTATTTTGCAGAGGCACCGTGGCTCTGTCCTGCGCTTAGTGCCGCCCAAGACGATTGTGATTGGTTTAAAGAAATGCCAATAAACCAGAGCACATTTTTCTCAGCACCTCTAAATCGGAGGCCATGGTTCTCAGCAGGAAACCGATGGAGTGCCTTCTCCAGGTAGGGAATGAGTCCTTACCCCAAGTGAAGGAGTTCAAGTACCTTGGAGTCTTGTTCGTGAGTGAGGGGACAATGGAGCGGGAGATTGGTCGGAGAAGGCAGAAGGCAAAGCTCTCGATCTACCGGTCAGTTTTCGTTCCTACCCTCACCTATGGTCATGAAGGTTGGGTCATGACCGAAAGAACAAGATCCAGGGTACAAGCGGCCGAAATGGGTTTCCTCAGGAGGGTGGCTGGTGTCTCCCTTAGAGATAGGGTGAGAAGCTCAGTCATCCGTGAGGAGCTCGGAGTAGAGCCGCTGCTCCTTCGCGTCGAAAGGAGCCAGTTGAGGTGGTTCGGGCATCTGGTAAGGATGCCCCCTGGGCGCCTCCCTAGGGAGGTGTTCCAGGCACGTCCAGCTGGGAGGAGGCCTCGGGGAAGACCCAGGACTAGGTGGAGGGATTATATCTCCAACCTGGCCTGGGAACGCCTCGGGATCCCCCAGTCGGAGCTGGTTAATGTGGCTCGGGAAAGGGAAGTTTGGGGTCCCCTGCTGGAGCTGCTACCCCCGCGACCCGAGACCGGATAAGCGGACGAAGATGGATGGACATTTTTCTCCCATCCCAGAATGCTGTGTGGACTAGCCAGACCCTCCTCCGCAGCGTGGAGACTAACATGTATTAACAATGACTTGTACTGATCAGATGGAGATGTGTATGCAACATGCTCTTACAGTTTGCACATCTATATTAAACATCCAACATGTCAAACCCATTTCAGACTTTGTTTTGTGCCCATACATTTCCTTCATTTGTCAACTGCTGATAGGATAAAAAGGCAGAAATGTGTAAAAGAGCAAAAACCAGACATATTTTCATTAAGTCAATAAAACCTTGACCATCTTAAAGACAGCACAGGTGAAGCATACACAAGGAGACTGGTCAGGGGCCATCAACCCAGGACAGGGCCCCACTGGCATACTACACATAATAAAAAATATGTAGAAAGAAACATATAACCTAGAGGTTAAAGAAGCGAGCTTGTGATCGGGAGGTCGTCGGTTCAAGCGCTTGTCCCTCCCTCATTACCACCACTGAGGTGCCCTTGAGCACGGCCCTTAACCCCAACCGCTCCAGTGGAGCTGCTCAGTGGCCGGCAGTTCAGACTGTGGTTGTACTGGGCAGCTTCCAGGTATGAATGTGTAACTGTGTGAATGTGACAGGTCGTTGTTGCGAATGAGAAATTGTTCTCAATCGACTTACCTGGATAAATAAATGTTAAATAAAGAAATATATATATAACTTCATTTTACCCCTTCTGGTCGGCTGCTGCCCCACCTATCCTCAGCAACCCAAAGGCACAGCAAAAGCAGGTCAAAGCAAGGCACTATGACAGTGAGTTCAGGGTCCAGTAGCACTAGTAGTCCAATACTCAAAAATATGTCCTCTAATATGACAAATGAAATGTCAAGATCATATGCCTGCAGAACCAGGCAACACATCCTTATAACTAAACGACAGAATGGGTTGATTTCCAATGACTCCCAAAATGACAAATATGAGCGTTCTATTAAATGCTACGGCCTGCACAGTGGACATTTTAAACATGTGACTGCGATGGCGGTTTTTATCACGTTGTGAAATGGAACTAGTTCCATTTAGCCATTAAAAATACTTAGTTGGGGTTAGTAAAACACCAGGGATTGGATGTAACGTGACGTCACGGACGTGATTGCGTCACAGACGTGATTGCGTCACAGACGTGATTGCGTCACAGACAAAACTTGGTTAATTTCAAATTAAGTGGCAATTGACTTTTGGTTTCACACGGGACACAAACCCCTGTCTTCTGAGTGAAAGCCCTGTGATTATTTGACCTATCCTACTTACGCAGAAATTGGCGTTCTTATATATTTAATGTCGCGATTATTACTACAGCCACGAGATGCAGCGAACAAACAACAAACGTGGATATGAACTGCTTGCACAATCGACGAGCCCAGTCTCATGGCAGTTCGTGAAATGGTGACGTTATTTAATCTATTGATTCGTGTACAGGGACACGTTTTTCTGGTTTTTATCATGTTGGTGAGCACGAATTTGTAACTAATGTATTTGAATGGGAAGCATATTACGTGATAACAGCACGATTATGGTAGCGAGTAGTATTGAAAAGCCAAAAATCCGCGTAGGGAGGTTGGTTGGGGTGGTGGATGGGTCAAAAAACACAGGACTGTCACCCCGGAGACTGGGGATCGCGTCCCATGTGTGGTAGTTCCTTTCCGCATTCTTGTTCTCCTAACCACAACCTTTCCCCGTCTTTCTTTTCCTAACCACAACCGACCCGTTGTTGTAGCGCGTCCCGTTGTTTATGCAGTTAAATTCAGCAGGCTGAGCTTAACCAGTCTGGTGTGTGTGTGTGTGTGTGTGTGTGTGTGTGTGCGCGTGTGTACGTGCGTGCGTGCGTGCGTGTGTGTCTGCAATGCATGCTGCACAATAATAGCAATATTTTTATTAGAAATATCAAACGTGTTCCTCCAAACGCGCTCTCTATGTTAAAGTGGGAGACATGATCAGCTTCAAACGTTTGCATACGTCTGTGCAGGCATGTCACAGATCATGCCTCTGTACGCCAGCGTGTGTGTGTGTGTTCTTCTGAGACTACTCTGATTATGTGTGTTTCTGCAAGCATACTGTATATAAGTGTGTCTGTTTCTGTGTGCATCTCCGTGTGCATTTCTGCGAGAGATGTGTGTGTTTAGTCTGTGAGATGCGTCAGTAACTGGGGCAGAACTGATTGTTGCTGATGGCTGTAGGCGAACGCAGACCTACATTCTGCTCTGCCATGCAGAGGAGCAGGCAGGGGAGGGGGAGGTGGGCTGCAGTAGGGTAATAAAAAATTGGGGTCTCTCCTGTACTCTTCTCCCTCCTTTATCTCCCCTCTTCTATGGCAACCTCCTACACTCCTTTTCTTGAGCTTTCCAGTCTTTGTTTTCTCCTCTCTCCTCCATCCTCCGTGCATCTCTTCATTTTGTCTGGCCTGACACTTGACAGACACAGAGACTTACTCAGCACACAGAGAGGAAGTGACCCTGGAAACGAGGGAGAGAAAAGCGTGACCAAAGGAGAAAGAAGAAGGAGAGAGAAAGTAAGATGAGATCAAATGAATGACATCGATGGAGGGGTAAAGTAAAAGAAAAATATTACACCAGTCTCAGTCCACTTTCATTTATTTTTTTAACTGTAGATTCATAAACACACTGCCTTAATGTGTCTCATTGTGTTTTAATACTGTACTGTATCATTGTGTCAGCTGCAGATCTACAAGTTAAAATGTACACATTTATAGACTTAGGATTACAGAATTTTCTTTTTATAGAGCATATTATAGAGCATATTTTTATTGCAGGCAGTGTAGAAAGGGCTTTGACAGAATCTAGACTTTTTATGTTGGGAAATACAACTGTGATGCTTTATTTCACAGTTTTCCTAGGAAGTTTCCTGTAAAGACACTTTTTTTTTTTTTTTAAATCTAATACTACTTATAGGGAATACAGTTATATTAGTTTGTGTTTAGTTTGTTACCTAACCTAACCAGACCTTAACCATAGTGGCGTCAGATCACAAATCACTTTTATTTTTGTTACAGTGATTTGTAACAGTTATGGAAGAGGGACTGACAAACAATGCCCAGCCGATAGGGCGTCACGTGTTGTTCTGGAGGCCACAAACAACAATATTGTTGTTGTAATTTTGGGGAACTTATTTGTTTCACCACAAACTCAGCACTTGGTACTGCACTCCTCCGTCAGTCACGGTGTGCTGCTGACACGAGTCTGCTCTAACCCTACTGCCCGACACAAAATATTAGATGAAAACCCTGGAACGTGTTAAATGCCTTTTTCAAATTCTGGCTTTGTACAGCATCTGCACACAGCAATTTACGGTAAGGTTAAGCTTAGGGAAAGATTGTGACTATAGCAGAGATCTTTATCAGGGGGTCCTCAGAGTTTTCTGCAGGGTGGGTGGGGGTGGGGGTGCACCAAGTGATGGTTTTATCATTTACATTTTTTTTGTTTTCAAAAGTTAATAAAAAAAAAAATACACATAAACATAAGTCCCACATATATAATTTAATTCATTCATTTAATTTCAGTATTTATTAATTCACACAATATTGATGACAGGCTTACAGCAGTTAAGGTAGCCACTGTGGTAGCCATCTACAAATACAGTTAAGCTTCAAGGATTCACTGTGCCACATGTATGTTTAACATTAAAACATGAGATATATATATATATATATATATATATATATATATATATATATATATATATATATATATATATATATATATATCAACAATTATTATTTCAATAGCTTAGTATTGTATGCACCAAGAAAAGGTATGGCTATAGGCCACCCTACACGTTATTGTAGGCCCAGTTTAATATGCAACTTAATTTTATACAATATATGTAGTGGAGGGACCCTGCTCTGTCTCTCTTACAGCTAAGGGGTCCTTGTCCTGAAAAACGTTGAAGCAGTTGATAGCAAATGGTAAATGGTTAAGGTCTGGTGAGGTTAGGCAAATAAAACACTCAGTTAACGCTAGAGAACGATTGTAATTATGTTAGTAAAAAGAAAAACATAACTTCAGGTCTGCGACAGGATGCAAATACAGGTCTCTTGCAAGATGGTCAGACTTGCTACACAGCCATCCACCTCCCAACCTCCACATCCTGACTCTCCGCCTCGCTGCATTAAAGGACACATCACTGTTTGCATTAGCACTGAATAATGGCGCAGGACAGGCTGTTCTTATGAACCATTCATAAATCTATGAAAAGTCATGCACTGTAATTCATATGTATTCCACATATTTATTACTGCATGCATCACACAGACTGCCACTTTATGAGAGTGTGAAGATCCGCACAGGGAGGGCAGGGCAGATGGATGGGACCTAAACAACCCGTTCTTACTCCGAACTTGTAAAATACGGACGTTTTCGGCAGTGGCTGTCAGCGTCAGAAGTTTGAAGGGTTTGAAGATGACGTAGCACTAAGAGCGACTACGGTAGCGAGTAGTATGAAAGTCCGAAAATCCGTGTAGGGAGGTTGGTTGGGGTGGTGGATGGGTCAAACAACACAGGACTTTCACCCAGGAGACCGGGGATCGTGTCCCGTGTGTCACGTTTCCTAAACCCAACCATCCCGTTCTTCCCGCGTGTTGTGGAAACGTAAGCCCACCCATGACCTTTAACTTAACCAAACTGCGTCAAAAGTGACGCCAATAGTAATATAATAATAATATGACGCTAAGGGAGACTTTTAGCGTCACAGAATGTGTTGACCTAAAACACAGCCAAACCACGATCTTTTTTTCTAATCTTAACTTCGTTTTGGTGCCTTAACTTGACTGTCGGGGCCATGTGACAGTAAACTTTTGTTGGCTAAACTTAATTGCAATGGTCACCGTAATTTCGTAGGATATCATACGAGTTGTTGCGCGGTTCCTACTGTACAGTAGGATACTGAACTGTGATTAGGATCACCGGCCACTTCTTTTTATTTCTTTTAACAACAAAACGTTTTAGACTGTACTTGTTTCCTGTTGTGTCCACCGCCTGTATCACCATGTCATATCATTCACTTGTTTTATTCTTTATTTTTTTGCTTTATTCAATTGTGATGAAATGCTGCAGAGGCAAGGGTCACTGCCGGTTTTAGTTCCTCTTTGGATAAAACAAAACAAAAAGTCCTCGTTAGCTCTTTTTTGCTAAGAACTTCAAGCTGATGATGAATTAGCAACTCACTGACACAAGTTCCCATACTGCTGCACACTGCTCACATCTGCTTTCAGTAGGCAACATCAGTTGCTCAGGTTCTGCTGCTTCCTCTCAAAAGAAGTGCCTAGTCAGCAGATTTCACAGTCAGCTGACATCTGACCCCTGACCCCCCCAGGGACATTGGTCTGAGTCCAACACAACACAGAGCTTGAACCTGCTTTCAATCCAAAATCCATTGAGTCATGACCTGATTTCTAAATAAGAACCGAGAACTAGATCTATGGTTTTCCCATGGTTTGTTCACATCAAAAGTATTAGCAAAATGTTTGTTTGTTATTAATTATTAATGTTTCCAAACATCCAAACTTGTGAACAGTACTGTACCTTTAATTGACTGTAAGGTTTCGTAAAAACACAAGTGATGTAGTGGTAAATAAAATAGATGGAAAGATTATGACGTCAGTCATCCGCCAGAATATAAAAAAAAACATTGAATCACCTAAATATTCATGAAGATTATATCAGTGAAGACAATGGATTTGGTGTGAGTTGTAACCCTTTGTGACAACAAAACTTGAAGTCATTTGTACACTATTCTATATCCACGACATTCCACCTCAGGGATTGTTCAGGTCTTTCATTTTGGCCGGATGTCCGTTACCTTCCTCTTTCTTTGTGTTGGTGTTCTAACCTCTGGTGGATTTGTGAGGACTATGGTTAACTGCTCCTCAGATCTCTGCAGGGTAAATCCAGACAGCTAGCTAGACTATCTGTCCAATCTGAGTTTTCTGATTGACGACTAAAACTACTTTTGAACATCCACATGTTCCACCAAAACAAGTTCCTTCCAGAGGCTATTTTGCAGAGGCACCGTTGCTCCGTCCGGCGCCCAAGATGATTGTGATTGGTTTAAAGAAATGCCAATAAACCAGAGCACGTTTTTCTCCCATCCCGGAATGCTGTGTGGACTAGCCAGACCCTCCTCCGCAGCGCTGTGGAGGAAGGTCTGGCAATGCGAGACTATTTGTACACTAAATGATGTGAGGAAACTGCAGTCTGTAGTTCAAAATGAAAGCAGGAGGTAGGCTGAAGCTGTCCTATGTGCTGGATGTGACTCAGCCTCCTTCATAAGACATCTGTATCATAAAACAGAAACATGTTCATCCTACACTGACTCTGTGTAGGCTGAGCTTGCTCATATGTGATTCACTGCAACATCTGAATCATCTTATATGCTAACTATTTTTAGGGCATGTAAAAATACCTTTTTAAAAACCCACTGACTGGCATGATTTTACCACACGGTATATGTTAAGGAGCCTTTTTCTTATTGTATTTCTCATACTCATACTTACATCCAGTCCTCCGGATTAACTATCAGCAGGTGCAATGTTCCAGTTTCTCTGCTCAACGCAATAAAAGTGCAAAACGTTGAAGACAGAAGCAGGAAATTATTTTCATGCTACAATGATGAAAATGTAGAATAGAAACGTTCAGACTGTATTCTCTGACAGTGTTTGTGAGACTGTAAGTTTGGCAATCTAAAAAAATGTGGACTTGGTGTAATGTAAGAACTTTTCTTTTAGCCCAAGAAGAGCAACTGATGCAGTTGAAGCTGGATGATGGGGAATCACTATCTCAACAAAGGAGCTGGGATCATCGTTCGTGACTGATCCTTCGTGACTAACTTGGAGAGCTATATCCATTACCTTCTGCATTTTTGTGTTGTAATTCTAAACTCTGGTGGATTTATGAGGACTATGGTTAACTGCTCCTCAGATCTCTGCAGGGTAAATCCAGACAGCTAGCTAGACTATCTGTCCAATCTGGGGTTTATGTTGCACGACTAAAACTACTTTTGTTCCACCAAAACAAGGCTGTTTTGCAGCGGCACCGTGGCTCTGTCCTCATGACGATCGTGATTGATAAACCAGAGCACGTTTTTCTCCCATCCGGGAATGCTGTGTCAACTACCCAGACCCTCCTCTACAGTGCTGTGGAGGAAAGTCTGGCAAAGTGAGACTACATGCAGATAAACAGTCCGTGTGGACAGCAAAAGAGGCAGAAAGCATTGGCTGAAATGCAATCCCTGAACCCTTTGGCAATCGTCTCACGGCAATTTAGCTTTTTATCAGTTTTTATTTATTTATCTGCATTCATATACAGATATGTTTTAAGAGACATTGTCTCTCAACTCCAGCTCCATTCTTGCGTCTCAAGTTGCTAATCAGACTGTAAACAATGACCGGTGCCCAAAAGAGGAACTCATGGCCCGGATATCCGTTATCTGAATATCTAACTTCGAGAGCTAACTTGGTGTTATTGTTGCATGTGTCATGTTCAACATCTTAGCCAGCTAGAGCTGACAGACTGTGTCTTATCAGTGTGTGGTGTGCAGTTGAACCGTTTTGGAAATGCAATAGAAAGAGTGCCACATACTGTACAAATGTACCTATAGACAGCTGTGTTATTGGTTTCCAGCAAATTGCTTTATATCTAAATAGTGAGAATATACAGTACATATTGTCGCTGTCAGGCAGAAACCTTGTTTCTCCATATTTTGTCATTTAAAAAATAAATAATCATAAATCAAAGCTATTTGTCACTTTAAGTCATTTAAATCTGTCTGTGGGTTTTATAAATGTTCAAACAGTGACGGGGCAATTTCATCCGACTTTGTCGAAAGGTAAATAGCTCAATATAATGTTTTCAAATCAGCTGTTTTCATGTTTTTACTTTTTTGTAGACCTATGACACCTCTCTCAACACTCTTATGTGGTGTCTCACCTATGTTACAATTACTTGCACGGGTATAAAAAAAAAGAAATTAAAATTTACAGATAAATAAACTGTGTAGAAAATGACATGCCTATCATGCAAGTATAAATTGGTCATAGATATCTGAAATTAATGTTTATTGTTTGGAGACTTATCCACGACAGTGATAATGACAAAATGGACAATTGGAGGTAGATTTTATCTTAGAATTGGTAGATTTCTAGGTCTGATATTGAGAGGATAACAGGTTTTTCATTTAGAAACAAACAGGACTGTGTGGCCCCTCTAGCAGCTGTGTGTGAGACACCTTTAAATAGAAACCATGTCCACATTTGGAAATGCAGTAAAACCTTGTCAAATTGATTTAACCTGAGTGGAATCTGTTGGTTTACCATACACAGCTCTTAATACACCCACACTGTTTTCATGACTCTTTGAAATATGTTTACTTTCTACACCGATCGGACCATTTTCAGGAAAGGCCTCGTGGGAGATAATGAGAGCCAAAGGAGGATTTTTCTTGCGACTGAACACGTGCTCCTCAGTTTTCTGCAAAGTCCATGGGAATCGGTAAATCTGCTGGGTGTTACGGTGGCCAGAGAGTGTGTGAACCAACTGCATACAGGACACACTGAGACACACAGGAAGGGTTAGGCCTAAACAAGAAACGCACAGTGATATCTAATACATCCTTCCTTCTGTCCAGGTCACCATAGAGGACCATCGTAGCTACATGAATGCTCACAAACATGTCCACATATAGAGTGCACATATGGTATACATACATACACACACACACACACACACACACACACACACACACACACACACAGGACTGGAGATGCTCACATGGGAGTGTTCTCTCCTGTATCCATATGATGTCTCCCTCAAGATGCTGAAAATTTGGCATGAGTTTAGAGATAAGCAGTGTGTGTGTGTGTGTGTGTGTGTGTGTGTGTGTGTGTGTGTGTGTGTGTGTGTGTGTGTGTGTGTGTGTGTGTGTGCGTGTGTACATGAGCTTGGTCATATTCAGTACATAACAGTGCATCATGTATCATGTCTGTTGAAGGGTTATTATAGTAAACTAAAATGAAAAAAAAAAGCAGTGAAAAACATTTTTAGTAAACTGAAACTAAATAAAAATTAAAACCTTCAAGAAAAACTAAAACTAAACTGAATCTATATTGCCAGGTTAGAAAAATACAAAAAATAAAATATCAATGAATCTTTTCCGTTTTAGTTTTTTAGCTATATCACTAAAAGGAGCTCAGCATGCATTTCCATGAACTCTCGTGACATTGAGCCACAGACATTGAACGGAGTTGAGATGAGATGGCGCTGTGCTGTAATTGCTTCACATTGGACACTAAAGTAGCACTAAGATCCAACCATGTATTTTGTATGTAGGCTACTGTACATGTAGCTACATAATTATGACATTATACCTGTCCTTAACAAAAACAAACTAAAACTACTATAAAAATAAAACTAAATATATAAAAACTAAAACTAAACCTTACGCCTTAAACAGATTAAAAGTGCTCATATTGTGCTTTTTGGCTTTTTCCCTTTCCTTTATTGTGTTATATATCTTTTTGTGTATGTTATAGGTTTACAAAGTGAAAAAGTCCACCCCAAAGGGACTTACCATCTCCAACAGAAAACACTGTTCACAAACTGCTCCAAACAGCTCTGTTGTAGTCCAGCCTTTACTTCAGAGACAAACGTGGTCACTTTGTAACACATGTTATAATGCTCGCCTAGCTGCTAGCATGGCACACCCTTATACTCTGCTTCTGACTGGCTAGTAGTCCTTACCTAGGTACTATCAGGGCACGCTCTCATACTCTGCTTCTGACTGGCTAGTAGTCCTTACCTAGGTACTGTCAGGACACGCCCTCATACTCTGCATTTGACTGGCTAGTAGTCCTTACCTAGGTACTGTCAGGACACGCCCTCATACTCTGCTTCTGACTGGCTAATAGTCCTTACCTAGCTACTGAGCATGTGCGACTCCCAACAAAGATGGAACAGAAGTGCGATGCCTCACTCTGTAGCTAAAACAGAGAGCTCAACACACAGGGTGAAAAGAGGAGCTGCAGCAATGTGCAGTACAACAAAAATATGGTGTTTTTTGAAAATTAAACCATGTAAACCTATTCTGGTACAACCTCTAAATACAATTATGAACCTGAAAATGAGCATAATATGAGCACTTTTATGGTTTAACCTTAAACCGTTTTTTAGAAAAAAATGAAACTTAACTTAAACTAGCAAACACACTCTGAAAACTAACTAAATCTAAAATAAAATTGAAAAGTCAAACCTTTATAATCCTTGGTCTGTTGTCACCTGCTCTCTTCAGATACAAGGACTCCTAATATGGTTATAAATGTCTCTGTTTTTGTAGGAATATTAAAGTAAAAAATATGATTTTCAAGAGTTCATGACTTCTGGGATTCTTTCAGCTCGACACAAAGGCTGTTCCAATACAAATATAATATTCAGACGCCATGTTCTGAAATCATCATGAGGTTATCATGTGAAAACATCTTACTGCCTGAATCCGATACCAGACTGAGATCCTATCTACCACTCTGCATTGCTGTCCAACTTACGAGCACTTCTCCCTGACATGATGTATCTGCGGTCACAGGAATATCCACGGCACTGTGACCTTTGAACTTTGAACCATCATTCTAGTTTCTTACAGTATCATGTTACTTAAATGCTTTGTAAGTACAGTACCGTACATTTTGTAAGTACAGTTCAGTACATTTTGTAAGTACAGACACAAAATATCTGCCCTTTTACTCCAGATTTATGCACAATTGTGTATTTCCTATTCTTCACTCTTTTGTCATAGTTTAATCCAAACCAAATATTACCTAACTATGATGTTTAAAGCAGGAGCTTTGTTCAGGAGGAAGGACACTAAAACAGATCCACATTAGACTTGCAACCCCCGCTGAGAGGATCTCTACCCATGCAACAACTGCGTCGGGAAACATGTTTGTAGTTGTTGTTTTACACAGAATTACATAACTTTCTACACCACAGGCATGGTAATATTAGCACGGGTTATTATATAACGTATGACCACAGTCATCATAATAAAAAAGTTGCATTACATCCACAAAACTCTTCATAGCAAAATCAGTAAAACATTGGTAAAAAGTAAACTATGGTAAAAGAAAATGTTATTTTTGCTTTACAACACGTGCAGCACATACATACATTTAAAACTTTCATTTGTCACGGCATAGACATGCAGATTCTAGGTTTTTTCAAGCGGCTATAATCAATATTTTTTGCAATAATGTCTCAAATGATAATGTGACAGTGTTATCATACTGACGAACCTAGGGAGAACCAGCTGAATCTGCAGCTCGCCTCTGCTTTTCAGAGCTTCATAGAGTTTCAGCTCACTGTTTACTTGCAGGTTTCAGTCGAGTACATTGCAGATGATGTGTAGTGCTGTGTGTAACGCGTTACAGTAACATAACTACTTTTTCCGGGTAAAAAGTAGAGTAACGCACTACTGCTGAAAATTTGGTAACGAAACGTAAAGCTTAGATGGGGCCCAAAAAAGTCGAGCCCGACCCTACCCGAGCCCGTGCACGTTGTGTCCGAGCCCGGCAAGGCCCGGCCCATTAACTGTAATTATGAGCCCGAGCCCGATTTAAACCCGACATTTTTTTAATACGTGGGCCGTTATAACTGATGTTCTCAACTATAATTCCGAGTTGTTTGAACTACAGAAATCTGTTTAGAAGGGGTATGCTTGGAGAAGTAACAAAAGAGGTCATTGAAGGCTGACTATCATCTTTTCTGCCATGGCGAGCCTGCTTCGTGTGTCTGTTCATCGCCCCCGTTTTTTTGCTGTCATTAGCGAGCAGCGTGCCACACTTAATGCACTCGACAAAGCCAACACATATGTTGTCCCTGCCCACGACTTGTTTAAAATGGTTCCATACCTCCGAGTTTCCTCCAAACCTGCTCAAAGTTAATTGTCCTGTTTTTATTTTTTTCTTTACATCTTCAAGCTCCATGTTGCACTTAAGCTACATCATACAGCACAGCAGGCCCGGTGTGATGCGTGTGAGTGGAGGAGACGGTGTGCATGATTATGGCATATACTGTATATAGCTTTCTCCCCACCCAATTAGGCTAATAAAGTAATGATTACAAAAAACACAAATGCTTGATCAAGGGCCCAGCCCGGCCCGGCCTGAGGATAGTGGCGGGAAATATCAGCAGGCAGAGAATCTAAACGAAACGTAGTTCCTTTTTCAATTTGGCGCAACATTACTTTTCCCAGGGACAGATTTGACAGCGACACTGCCTTCTTAGCTGCGCGCTTGTGCAATAGTCAGGGGCGGACTGGGACAAAAATTCAGCCCTGGCACTGCAGCCACACCAGCCCACATTACCACGCCCATGCAGCCCCACCCACGGACACGTGCATTCACTAATTACATTTGTGTACAGATGCTGAAATAATATAAGCAGTACCTTATGTAACAGATTTTTAAACATTTAACGTAACTGGCAAACAATGCTTACTACTTTTTAAAGAGCGCACGTTTATAACAAATTTACACATACTGCCTGTTTATGCCGTTTGTATGCTGTTACTGTCATTCTCTACAGTATGTTGTTCTTTTTTTGTCACTGTCTGTTCGATTGTCTGTATTTCTCTCTTTTGACACTGTACATATTGTCTGTCTGGTTGTCCATCTTTTCATCCGTTTTAACTCTCTAACTCTGCAATTTAAATGTTTTTTATGGCTGTCTGTGATTATACTTGAGGGTTTTTCCTTGCTCAGAATTGGTCTTTGGGTGAACATATAAAGCCGGGGGGGTCTGGGGGTCCTCCCACTGGAAATGTTGAGGGTAAAAGACTTCAATTCCTGCATTCTGATATATTTTTAGGCACCAATTTATGGTAAAAATGTCAATATGTATTGCAAGGAAATCACAAAATTCTGGTGGCAGGTAACAATTCAAAATACAAAATATAATGGAATATTATTATATTCACTAGTCCAGTAAGGGGGCTTTCACATCCGGGACATGGGCCGGATACGACAACACTTGACCCCAAAGTCCAGTTGTTTACTAAGGATGAACAGGGCTTTATGGCCATGGCCTACAGTGTAACGGACCACCACAGTTCATGCATACATGTGAACCGCGGATTAATTGCAGAGTTTAACCTACATAGCGTAAAACTAAACACTACATGAATGGGGCACAACAGAAAGACGATGCTTGTTCAGAGTTTTCATGTGTACTCCTATAGGCCTACACTTCGCATCAGGCGTTAAAACCAACTGTACCGAATTAGACTACTATTTAACGCGATAACGAGACGTTTTTAACTGATGATGAACTGATGCCGTCAGACAGCCGCGCGGACAGACAGCAGTTGGCGTTCCGGCGGAGCTCTGCACCCGTCAGCAGTGGCCTCTCACTGCGCAGCCGGTCCCCCAGAGCAGCATGATAACCAGGAGGGTCCGGTTCAGCCTGAACCCTGCAAACGGAGATCCCGTTTGAAGGTGACATGCTTGATTTTGACTGAACGTCCCAATTTAAGTAACCTCTGATTGGGTGGGTCGGCCCACCTCGGGACCAGGCCGGCTGTTGCCAACTGGCCAAATGCTTAATATTACACAACAATACATTTGACCGGCCCACATTTTAAAAAATGGCGAGAAACTTTTGTCCACTGCCGTTAACTCCACTGCCAACCTCACCAAGCATTTGAAAGGAAACATGCTAACATGAAGCTTGTAGCTCAAGATCCCCGGGAAAATGATATGTCGAGTCCAAGCCCAAATAAGCAGCTAAAACTTCATTTTCACCACCAGGTAACTAAACAAGAGTTGGACAAATTTGTCGCTTCGTTTATCGTCCATAGTAGTAAAAGTAACGTAAAAGTAACGAGTAACGAAAAAAGTTACTTTCCATAGGGGGTATATATACTAAGTAAAGTATCGGATTACTTTTTTTAAGAAGTATCGAGTAACGAGCAAATACGACTTTTTAAAAGTAACTTCCCCAACACTGGTGATGTGATTAGACACATCTTGTCTGTTGAATTTACTCTGTGGAACGTCAACATTCTGCAGTCCTCCGAACACAACTTCTGCCAAAACCCTGTTTGAATTAGAGGCAATTTGAGGGTAGTTAGCTTACTTCTCATATTGATACAGGAAATCGTGAAAAAGCCGACATGAGCTAATTAGCAGTCTCACAAGAAATAACTGACCATAAGAGTTGCAAAGGGGGACGATAATATTTGTTGTGCTTCAAACAAACATGACTACTGTTAGCAATGCAGAGATGACGCGCATTGAGCTCAGGCTCGTACACAGGAGGGGTAGAGTACGTGCAGCGGGGCAAGGAGGCATTCCATTGGTTGTTTCCAAGAAGTTTTCAGGCGTTTTCACAGGATTACAGCAGCTACAGATGACAGCTCTTTGTTGCTCCTTTTTCAGAGACCATATGTTATTTATTGCTGTCAGAGTGTAAAGACTATTTAAACAATATAAACTTAGCACACAAAGTAAGGAAATTTGTGTTTGGTAGATTATTTCTCTGTGGTAACAATGCTTTTTGGTAATAAATCTTATACCGTTGGAAAGCCTGTTTAGTTCCCTTTCAAATGGTGCCCCATTTGTAAGGAACATGCATTTGTGGGATGAGCAGCAGCGCTGAGTATGTGGGTTGCGCCCATGAAAAATTTGCCAAATCTTCTCTGCCACTGCCAAACAGCTTATTCTGCCATTGACTTGTTTGGTGTTTGGTGGATTGGATGATTGAAGTTTGAAGAAACAAGACATATTGGCAATTTAACAATTTATTCATTTCACAAACAGGAGCCTCAGTAGCGTGTGGAAGAACCATACACAGTCACAACAGCCTGGCACCTCCTCCTCATGCTGGTCACCAGCCAGGTCACACACTGCTGTGGGATGGCATCCCATTCTTCAACCAGCATTTGTCGCAAGTCAGCCAACGTGGTTGTGTTGGTCACTCTGGCACGAACAGCACGCCCAAGCTGATCCCACAAGTGTTCAATGGGGTTGAGGTCAGGACTCCTGGCAGCCCTTTGAGACTGGAGATTGGCTGCGTGCAGTCTGTTCTGGATTGTCTGGGCAGAGAGCCGTCAGCCATAACGTCCTGCAAACCTTGATTGCAAATCTGTAGAAGACAGCCTAGGCACCTAAGTGCTGACAGGGTGAGGAAATGGTCTTCTTGGGGTGTCGTCTTCTTGGGACGCCCACTTCGCGGCCTGTCTTTGACATCCCCTGTTATATGGAACTTGGCCTTCAGTTTGGAGACGGTACTAGGGCTCACTACAAATAATGCCGCAAATTGGTTTTGCGGAACACCAGCTTGAAGTTGCCCTATCGCAAGGGCCCTATCCAGATCAGTCAAACGCGGCATGCCGATTCTTGGAGCAGACACTTACTGACTGTAAGTGTACTTACAGTAGTAGGGCCCATGCTCACAGGTGCTGCCAATCAGGTGCCAATCAGGCACCTGAGTGGCAGCACCTGTAAAATACAGTAAAATAAGCTGTTTGGCAATGGCAGAGAAGATTACCCAAATTTTTCATGGGCACAACCCTCCGTGCTGCTGCTCATCCCACAAATGCATGTTCCTTACAGATGGGATACCATTTAAAAAGGAACTAAACAGGCTTTCCAACGGTAATAAGATTTATTGCCAAAAAGCATTGTTACCACAGAGAAATAATCTACCAAACACAAATTTCCTTACTTTTTGTGCTAAGTTTATAAAAAAGTGTATATTGGAAATAATTACCAACTCTGCCTTTAAAGAGAGTGAATAGAAACTTGGTATTTCATACCAACATGGTTCAAAGGTTATGCAGGGAGTAACGTCGGACAGTTTTCTGTCAAACCAGAGTTAGTTAGAATGAGATTGATGAAGTTCTCACCTCACCGACACCAGAAATGCAACTCTTCAGCTTGCTGTTGCATTTTAACTAGCTGCCATCCAGATGGATACGTTTGAACTCATTTTCTATATTGATAAGCTAAATAGAAGTGCCTAATATGAAATCAATACCACCACATTTAAAAAAAAAAAAAAAGTCCTTTAATAGGTCTCACATAGCAGTCCTTATAGGTCACTGAAAGGTTATGAAGGTGATATTTAAAACAAAGTGATTTATCAGGGTCATCAGGACACACATGCACACACTCTTCTGCTAACTAAATCTATTTGACATGTACCCCCTGCTCAATCTTTTTTTGGAGGTCTACGGGGTGTGTGTGTGTGTGTGTGTGTGTGTGTGTGTGTGTGTGTCTGTGTGTGTGAGTGTGCTTGTCTGTGTGCGTGCGTGTGTGTGCTTGTATGTGTGTGTGCGTGTGTGTGCTTGTATGTGTGTGGTTGTGTGTGTGTGTGTGTGTGTGTGTGTGTGCGTGTGTGTGCGTGCGTGTGTGTGCTTGTATGTGTGTGGTTGTGTGTGTGTGTGTGTGTGTGTGTGTGTGTGTGTGTGTCCATGTGACAGGCCGTCCAGAGTTGTCCAGCCTCCTTTTTTTTGGACTCCTTTGCAGTTCCATGGATCGTATTACTGGCTGCTCTCCGCGCACCGCTGAGCCCACCACCTCTGCGCCAATCACAGCCTGCCTTTACATACGCGCACATGCGTGCACGAACGCACAGACACAGACCCTGACACACACATATACGGCGATCCATCGCTCCGGTTCACATGCGTCCCCACCGACTCCGCGTAGCGCTGGCTGCGCCAAGATGAACGGTTATCCCGGTACCATGATCTGAACGTCTCACCGCCTGACTGACCCAGAGCCGGGGGGAGAGAGAGAGAGAGAGAGAGAGAGAGAGAGAGAGAGAGAGAGAGAGAGAGAGAGAGAGAGAGAGAGAGAGAGAGAGAGAGAGAGAGAGAGAGAGAGAGAGAGAGAGAGAGACCATCTTTCCTCTCTCACAACCCATCTTCCGTTCGCTCGGAAGAGACCGCAGCGCGAGCCGTTTCTTTCGGCATCTTTTCTTTTTTTCACCCCCTCCTCCTCCTGCTGTTCTTACTGCATCCCTCCGTTGTTGTCGGTCTCTCGGTTTAAAGGAGAAACCGGAGAGCCCGGGAGTGGTTTTGTGGAAATACATTTTTCGCATTTTTTCCCTGCTGAGTGTTGGTAGCGCGCAGTTGGTGCGCGCTTTCGCAAAATTCCGGTGAATGGTGGATTTGGCAAACATGGAGACTGTGGAGAAGGAATGCGGGGCCCTCGGGGGTCTATTCCAGGCGATTGTCAACGACATGAAGGTAAATAAAAGCTTGTTTTTTTACGTTTCACTGGATCTGTGATCGTGGTTAAACACATGTGATTCCTCCATGAGAATAATAATTCAGCCTAATCATAATGGAGCTGGTGTCTCGGTTTCTAATACCTGGACACGCACCTCTACTGAAACTGATGCGGGTTTGGATTGTATTTATTATTAAGACGGAGGGATGGCACCGTTATACTGAGAGTGATGCCGCTGCCCTCCTGCTCCTCCACCTCCTCTCCTCCTCCTCCTTCTCTCCTCCGTCCCTAGAATATTGGCTGCGCATGCAAACGTCAATGCATCCGTTATCGGACATGCTAGACGTGACGCTCACCTCTTGTGGGTTGTGTTGAATGTGTTTGAATAGCCTGCATAAGAGCGCAGGGGTTCCTACACAAGCTCCGTGTGTCCGGTGCCTAAATTAACCTGGGTCTCCATTCATCTCGATATGTTCGTGGAGCAAATTGGCACATTAGAGAGGCCTTTAGATTTGTGTCCAATAACCTGACCCAAGATACAGCTTGGACACATTCCGTTACATAGGCCTACACATGTGGAGCTGCTGGCTGGGTATTTACTTGAGATGCTTCATCATCACCATCACAGTCACCGTCGTCTTGTTTTTCCTCAAGCCGCTGCACGAGGAAAGATACAGACATGACCAATGCATTTTCAGCCTCGCTCTGTCGTTCTCTCTGCATGTTCCAATGGTTACTGTGCGTTTCCATGAGAGTGCAGCGTCATTGATTTTCTGTCAGGCTGATCAGGCAGGAACACATGAAGGCGTGAGAAGCCGTGCAGCCGTCAGTCACCCAGCCTCCCTGTCTGTCTGCCTGCTTGCCTGTCTCCCTGTATGCCTGTCTGTCTGTCTGCCTGCCTGCCTGCCTGTCTCCCTGTCTGTCTGTTTCTGTCTGTCTGCCTCCCTGCCTGCCTCCCTGCCTGTCTGTATGATCTGTCTGTCTGTCCGTCCATCTGTATGATCGACCTGTCAGTCAGTCAGTCTGTCAGTGGTTCTGCAGCTTGATGGCACCAGCATGGCACTAACAGCATACTGCCAGGCTTTAGTGGTTCAGTACACACCCATGCTAAATGCACTGGTCCACTCGTGCTGCCACTGTACGATGCTCTGGATGAAAGCGTCCATCAAATGGTTCATGATACAGTCTCTGTCAATATGTCTGCCTGTCAGACGCCCATGCAGCTCTGCTGTCTGCCTGTCATCCCCTGTCTTCCCTCTCTCTTTATCTCACTCATTCTGAATATCAAAGATAAGCCTGTTCTCTTCCAAACTCTGATCATTGTATTGCCGTCTGCATTATGACCCCAAATGGTAGAGGTCATGTGCCATAAGAAGAGATTATTGGCTTTGTGTTGTGCAGTAAGACATGTGGGAGGAGGAGAAAGTGATATACAAGTATGTTCCTGGATATCAAGTCGATACTCATCCAACACATGATGCATGTTTCAAAGATTGTTTACAATAGTAAATATAGAAAGAAATATAAAGGCTCATTTCAATTCAGTTCAATTTAATTATGCATTTTACGTTACACAAGTGCATGGTAAAATGACTGAATAAAAAATAGATGTAATTTATAGGGGTATTCCAGTGATTTACTATAAAGTGCAACGACTGACTAGAGCAAGATTTTCTAAAAAGAATAGTCAAAACTGAAGCAGCAGAGGCCGAGATGACTGCCTCTTAGTCCCTAGTGCGGGTCAAGCTCCAAAAAAACCAATGGATCCTACATTTCCCATAATGCACCCCAATAACATCTTTTGTTAGACCCTCCCTGCCCTCATCTTTCAAACTCTGCTACCCCATTTCTTAATGCAGGCTTTGTGTTCAAAATGTGTAGTCTACAAGCTTGTTTTCCCAACTTAAGAACGGGCCCTCTGCAGGCAAAGACGACATACTGTTTTTACAGGCTGAGTGGTACTCCTTCTGTATTTAAACATATCAGAATCTAAATGTTGGGTATTAATTAACTTTATATAACAAGGTCAGGACAAATGGAAAATATAAGGAAATGTAAGAAAGAATGATAGGTCTAACATATTGTGTTATGAGCATTATGTTTGGCACTTTTTAATCTGTCTACTACTCTGCTCTTTCAACAATGATCAGATTTTCATTAGTTGTGTGCAAGTACCTTTCACTGTGAACAGATTGATATGACTTTGTTGTTTTTGTCATTTGATAATTGGTATACGGTATGTAAGCTACAACTATCCAATACTTGTTTGTAAAGTCAAGGAATTAGAGCTGACATGATTCAACGAGCAACTATTTTCATAATCAATTAAAGCCAAAATGCCCAACCTTCCCTAGTTTCAGATTCTAAATAGGTTTGGAGGATTTGCTGCTTTTCTTTTTGTTATGTGATAGTAAACTGAATATCTTTGGGTTTTGTCTGTTGGTCAGACAAAACAAGCAACTTCATGATATCACCTTGGATTCTGGAATATTGGGAAGGGAATCGTCCAATGTTTGCTGACATTACAAAAAAATCTGTTTAACTTAAAACAAAGCCATAGGAATAATTTATTTGGGCATAACAACAAATTAAAATATCTAAATGAAGTCTAAAGGATTGACAGGCTCCGTAGCATGGGGGTCACGCTTATTGTCCACAATGCCTGGACTGCAGACATGGTAGTGGTGAACATATTTAGCATTGCTTGTCCTGCGATAGGACAGTAGCAGTTCCAACTACGCAGGGCATTCATCCGTACTTTGGAGCAGATTCTGAGAGCTCTATGATGGGATGCACCAACCATGCAGACCATAAATCAAGGCAGTTTCAAGGGTTCCAACTAATGGGAAATCAATATTCTGCCAAATACACCCATTTTGAGATGATAACAGACTTGTAATAATGTTCATCCTGCTAAAACCATTCAAATTGGTTGCATAGCAACATCAGCACCTACTGTATGACACATCATCTGTACTGCTCCTTAGAGTACAGACTGTAGGTGTAAAGTGAGAGGTATTGCAGTACAGCGAGATGTCAGAGTTTTTTTTAGCGTGTTTCTATGGACCTTTTTCACAGCAGACATTTTGACTTATCATAGTAGGAAAAGCACAGCTGAAATTGATAACCTTAACGATGGCTCAATTCCATCAACTATCCCAGTAAGCTATTTCAGTGAGTCAGCATGAACAACACCAGGACCTCTCCTAAGTGGAATGCAGCCATCATTAATGGTTTTGAATACACCTGTGCTTTTCCTACTATGACATGTCAACATGTCTGCCGTGAAAATGGTCTATTGGGACAGGAAGTTACAACTCAGTTGCTTTTTGTCAAGTACCCCATACTCTACAGTAATGGTGTTAGCAGTAGTAGTGTTTTGCATGGAGACATGGCTGAATTCCCCCCTTATCTACAGAGCAGCATGGTGTAAAATTGAGCCAAAGATTATTGTACAGTAACATAATTGGATCAAGGCTCATTTTTGTATAAAGTCAAAGATTACAATCAGAAATCTGTATTTAGAACATAGAATATATGTTATAACAGAAATAAAAATAATAACACATAACCCAGAAGAGAGCTTAATTTCCCCGTATACCCTTCCCATTCCTCAACCTATACTACTCTTACTCATTCAACTCACTGGAGAGATACAACTGTGCGTAATTGTATTCTACAACTTTCCCTGTGTCAGATATGATATAAAGGGATACAAATCTTACTGTATTGTGCGAGTTTATCCTCAAATACATATCTTATCCTTTCCATATGTAATGTTAGTCAGGTCCTGTAGCCACATTTTGGGTGTGGGAATCATTGTCCCTTTTCATGACATCAAAAGTAATGTTTTTGCTGTGATGAGACAGTGACCTAGCCTAGAAATCTAGACCCCACCCTAGCGGCAGCAAATGTAATTTGCAGCCAGGGTTGTCTAGCAACTCTCCGTTGGCTTGCGAGCTGGAAAAACCAAACTCTAGTCAGGCCAATCACATCGTGTATAGAGTCGGTGGGCAGGCTTAACATAATGACGGCAGAGATGCGACGGTTCCGCGTGAATTCCCTGCTACTTGAAAACAAAGAAGATGGCTGCTGCTGCTGGCGAACAGTGGTCTTTGGAATTGGCTTTGGCCGCGACTCTGGAAGACTTGGAGTTAAGCTTTTCTTTGAGAAAAGAACAAAGAATGGCACTGAAGTCATTCTTAAAAAAGGAAGATGTGTACGGAGTTTTGCCGACCGGATACGGCAAAGGTTTAATCTATCAACTACCGTTGCTCTGGTTGGTTGTAGCGCTATCCTATTGCGTGCAGAGCGATTGAGCCCTGCCAATGGTGAGTTCCCAGTCTGGCTTGTCAGGCTAACAGTGACCCTGAAATTCCACCAATTGTAGTTTTGTTCAGTTGTTCGCCATGTGTCAAACCACACTGGAGCTTCTACCAAAAAAGTAAGTAGTCTACATAGTAAAATGGTTTATTCCATTTAGTTCAGTTATCAACGACACAGATCAAAGATTTGTGACTGTGTTTTGGTTGTTAAAATAGTTATGTGATATACAATCGGGAGTCTGCACAGGGTGTTTACTTCGAAAATAGACCGGATGCTCTAGCCCTTCCACTCCCTGCCTGGCCCGTTGAACGTTGAACGCTTCTACAACACGCTGCGTCGCGGCTGGTGGAATCACATGCAGTGCAGACGCGCATGATGGAGTCAAGGAGTAAGAAAGGAATTGTTGTCAAACTGTAGTTTCAAGAAAACAGCTGACACTTTCCCAGAATTAGCATAGTCATGGCAAGGCCTTTTTAAAATATGTCTGCTCATTTTAATACATTTCATAGGCATACACATCAAGAACAATATCACCAAAGCTTTAATTCTGATGTCACCCTTACTATAACAATGTTTAGTCTTTATATATATCTTGTACTTATCTTGCTCTCTCAGGCTCTGATGCTCAAACACAAACACACACAATGCAGAATAAAATTGGGTAATCAATGTTCAAGGAATACCACTTTAAAGGCATCTCCCTTCTTCTCTTACACTGTCTCTGTTTTTTAAATCTATTATTCACTTGGTTTCTAAAGGTTCTCTTGTTTATGCTATTCAGCTCACTCTGATATATATGGGTCACTACAACCTGGGCCAGAAACACTACTGCCTGGTCTAAATTCCTGAATCCCCAAGGAGGCACTGAATGAACATCAGTGAGTGGATGTGATGACGTGAACATTGAGTCATCAGCCCTCAAACTTACTTTGACTCAGCAGGAAACAATGTGGCTTTAATCAATGTTTATAGCTCAACAAAGAAGAAGCCATTTGTCAGATGGAACAAATGGATTAATTTGATTAATTAATAATTAAGATTTTCGTCATTGGTTCTTGGAAACAGGCTGATTTTGACAGCCTTGATTATTAAGTGGATGCAAGACTTGGGCAATGACACATTAAAATGCGCGGTTTGTGCCCCAACTGTTCCACATGATCCATGTTCAAACGCAATACGTACACTCAAAAGGAATGCAGGACATGTGGAATTGATTGGATGATGTATACCAATGACAAATTTGTGATGTGACTGTTTAAATACCTATCAAAACAAACAAATCAAATATTCAAACTGTTATTAAACTGCAAGTCATAGTTTGAGTTTCCATATAGTTGCAAGATTTATGTTTCATTTCAATGTAAATTAAGTGCAAATTAGTATCAATATTGATATTTAGTAATAAGCTAGGAATTGACATGCTTTGGAAGCAAAATAAATACAGTTGAAACAAGTGATTAACTGATAAGTCAATTGACAGAAAATGTATCTGCAACTATTTTGATAATCAATTAATCAATTTGATTAGTCATTTGCTTGCAACATTCTCTGGTTCCATTTGGAACCATTTTCCGGCAGTTCTTTGTCATGTATGAAAGTTAATATATTTTTTGGTCGGACAAAACAGCCAGATTTCAAGAAGTCATTTTCGGATTTGGGAAATTGTAATCTGCATTATGTACTATTTTAATATACATTCTAAACATTCTAAATTAATCGGCAGATGAATTGATAATAAAAATAATTGTTAGTTGCTGCCCTAAAAGTAAATATGCACAGCTGCTTGTATTGTCTTGTTTTTTATTAGATTACTTGCACTTCCTGTTCAAAGTAGGTTTGACACATCCTCTCAGCTGTGAATGCAAAGTCAAAAACATCATTAAGAGACCCCAAACAAAAACAACAAGGTACATCTTAAGGGTCCTGACATATAAGATATCTGAACAACACACATTCTTCTTTCTTGTCACAACCCACAATGCAATTTGACGACGAACAGTTTCGAGATATTGCTGTGTGATGCTAGTATTGGCTAATGAATCCTTGAGCCACTAAAGCAGAAATGAGGAGATTATTGGTGAGATGAGATGACAAACCTAACTCCATACTCCCAGATCTTTTTCATGTTCAAATTTGTAGTCTTTAGGCCCAACTATTAATGACTCAAAGTGACATCACATTAGGCAATTTGTGAGATTTTGCACAGCTCCCTCTGAAGACACCAAAGACACCTGCATTTACAAGTCCCAACAGAAATTATCAATATACTCCAAATCCTTTTTGCCCTGTCGGGGGGATCCAGGGTCAGCAAGCTAGTGCAACATCCTGGCAGCATTTAGAAGTGAACTATCTAACTCAATGATACCATGCACATTTTGGCTGGAGTCATACCTTTGCCCTGAGTTTGTGGACAATCTCTGCAGCCAGTATGCCATCCTGCCATCCCGAGTATTTGGTTACATCTTTACTTACTACTAGACCTGAGACTGTACTTGGTGGTTTTAGGTGTCATGTCATGGTCATGTTCACAACCAGAGCCATGCTAAATGCTGCTGTCTGCCAATGTCAGCAGAGTAAATCTATGCTGTTTAGAAAGCACTTTTTCTTCCTCTTACCCCGTCACCTTCCTCTTCCTCCTCCTGCTCCTCCCCGGGTCCTCTCTTCCTCTTTCTCTCCTCAGCAGATCCTCCACCCAAAGCAACCAGTCACTCTTCTCTGTCTGCTTCATGTGTGTGATCTGTGTCTACATGATATATGTAAATTGGCCTTGGTCTCTTTTGTGCTATATACATAGACCTGATAACTGTAAATGAATAATTGTGAACAGTTGGAGCTGCCAAGAAGCTCATGATGAGATAACGTTAGTCATAAGGTAGGCTAATTGTTGCAGTTTAGTGGTTGTGATTGTTCTTTCTGGATTTAAAGATTAGGGTGTTTGGTATTTTAAATATACGTACAGTATCAAACCTTCCCATATGCTCATACAGTAAATGATGTGTGTGTGTGTGTGTGTGTGTGTGTGTGTGTGTGTGTGTGTGTGTGCGCGCGCGTGTGCGTGTGCGTGCGCATTATGTTGTTGTCTGCCAATGTTTATCCCTAGAGGCTATGTCTCGCAACTTTCTAGTGAATTACACCCACACACACACACCCACACACACACACACACACATACACACACACAGGTCACAAAGGGGTAATATGATGAGACGCAGAGGTCATGTTCACGGTCAGCTGGCTATTTGGACCAGTATTTTGTTGACAGTCGCAGATGGAATGAAGAAGAATATGATTTCCTGGTCCCTTAAGAACCAGGATAGAAAGGTTTTAAAAAGGCCTTTTCACCTTGTTAGTCACATCTGGATTTTTTTAGCTCATGCATTTGTGCTTAGTCCTAAAATGCTGTGTAAAATATAAAAAAGGATGTGGTTAATAGAATCACATAAAATATACTATGCTTAATTCCAGCATCACTGTTATTTAGCAATTAGAAGTAAACAATTTACATTTGTTTAAATTTCCATATATCGAACATCCAGCCCGTCCTCACCCAGAAACTATTTTATATGTAGATTGTACAAGCAGTTCATAACAACCCACAATTACGTTTCTTGTTAGGCAGTGACATCTCGTGGCTGTAGTAATTATCGCAAGAGGAAATGAGGCAGTGACGCAAGGGCAGGTTAGGGTGGTGGATGGGTAAAACAAGGAAACCAGTTTTTATGTCCCGTGTGAAACCAAAAGTCAACTGTAATTTTGAAATGACAAACGTGCTCTGGTTTATTGGCATTTCTTTAAACCAATCGCAATCGTCTTGGGCGGCGCTAAGCCCCGGACGGAGCCACGGTGCCGCTGCAAAATAGCCTCGGGAAGGAACTTGTACATTCAAAAGTTGGACAGGTAGTCTAGCTAGCTGTCTGGATTTACCCTGCAGAGATCTGAGGAGCAGTTAACCATAGTCCTCATAAATCCACCGGAGTTTAGAATGCCAACACAAAGAAAGAGGAAAGTAACAGACATCCGGCCGAAATGAGGGACATCCGGCGGAATTTTTGGCGGCACCTGAAAAACCTCCGGACCTGAACCTCCCGGAAGTGAAACGTCGTCGATATAGACTACTGTACATTATTAAACCGCAATCCTGTGGCAGTAAATAGTAGAGTCTTTAAAAATCAAAGTGTTCTGTCGCTTAGGTACGAGGATGTGTTGTGAACAACATCATTAGTATTGACCTTAAAAATCCAGTACACACACAAATCTGTTGAAATCTGTTATATTGCAGGTATGTAGGTAACCATTTATTTTTCCAAAAATACAGTATATACTAACATACAGGCATACATTGATACGCACAGTATCAGTCAAAATCTGAAACACATGCTATATTATACTGATTATATGTAGTTAAACTACAGCTGGCACTGCATTTAAAGGCTTTTAGGATACTACATGCGTGTGCACAGTGCCTCTACTAGATATTTTAAGCATGTCTACATCTATATTCTTACAGACAGTATATTTTTCCTACATATTGTTGCCTATATTAGAGGTATGCAGAATAGTTGTGCTATCATTATGCTAATGGTGCTAAGTTATGCTCTTCATTTCATATCATTGTAAATTGATCCATTTGAATTTGTAGATTGGTGTGCACACTTAATAAGGAGACATTATTTGTTGTATTCATTATAACTATGGGATATAAGGATGCCAATAATTCCATAAACACATATCAGCCATAAGTGCTTTTTTCTTCGGTCATGCAGAGATACCTCCTCAGAGTTAAGTCCTCAGCTCAGTTATGGTGGGAACTTGGTAGAGACTGTGGCTTGTGTTGGCCAGCCACATGTGCTTTGCTTATATTCCCCGGCCATGACAATGCTTCACACTGCCATGTGTGTAGCCGTGGGTTAGTGTCCCTACAGTCTTGTAGCAGTGCTTTCTAGGGCTGGGTACAGAATTCAGTACTTTTTAGGCAGCGACCGAATTGCCTCTAAAGTATCGAGTATCGAAAAAGGCCTCGTCATTCAATACCCAATTTCAATACCTAAGGAGTAAATCTCATCAGTGTCATTGAGCCAATAAGCATGCAGCACTCTTCTACCAAGATCTATTATGTTTGTGTTTGGCTGTCTAACGTTACACATCGTAGAGACACGCAGGAAAAAAACTCTACATTACACAGAGACAGAGCTCACGTAGTAGGAGCTGAAAAATAAATAGAAAGATTTGTGTAATGTTGTAATTACTTTTTGTTTTTTAAAATTTGTGTCGAAAAAAGTATTGTTTAGGAACCGTTATCGAATATTTTTGAACGATACCCAGCCCTAGTGCTTTCATGCAGATGACTTCTCTGTAGTATGACTTATGCTAATTGTTGGCTTACAATTACTGTATACGACAAATTCTAACTCAATTCTAAAAAGGAATTGAAATGAATAAAAAAAAAAAAATACTGCCAATTAAACGTTGGTGCTGGGGTGTCCTGGTGGAAGACTTCTACATGCCTGGGATGTCCCTGCTTCGATTCCAGCAGGGGACCATAATTTCATGTCTGTTTCAACTTGGTAAAATGCCAATAAACATTTTCTAAAAAGTTCACTTACATACATTGAACATTCAAATCCAAAACCCCACTAGCAGGGAACTTTGTTTAAGCTTTGTTTAGGGCTGGACATTCTCCAATAGATGTGCATGTGGTTCTGTTTTTAGTGCTTCAGGTGTCTGCAGGCAGATGTGTTCACACGTGCAGTTGGCATGTTGGTCAATACCTACAGTCTGATTAGCCTGGTCCTACCAGACCCTCGTACATTTCATTTGGACAGAGAGTCTGGCCACTCTCCATTGACAAGTGTTAACTTCCTTGAAGGCGGGTACTCTGTTGAAGTTTAAAACTATTGGATCTGCCCAGTGCCACTCTGGTAGCCTGGCTCCGCCCTCCTACGTACTGTCTGGTAGGACCAGGCTAACAAGAGGGGAGACGACAACAACTATCGGCTTAGCATCGCTAGCGTTAGCCTTAGCCAACTCCTTCACCACTAATGGAGCGAGCTGGAAAATCAAACTGTTCCCAAACCCCGTGGGGAGGAGGGCCACAACATCATGGCCACCAACACAACTCAGCAAAGATTGTTCTTGCTCGGGCTGTAACTTCTGGATATTCGGCAGCGTTGCCACAACGGACCGCATCTTTCTCCGCCGCCATTACGGAACTACAACTCAAACTAGCTCACGTCACGACCTCAACGTCATCGTTCTCAGTCACTCCCTCTGTTCGCTGATTGGACCGCCAAATATTTGGCCGGAGAAAACCCAAGAATACAGACGTAGTACTGAAGGAAAATGAAAATTGAGCGGAAGTACGTAGGAGGGCGGAGCAAGGCTACAGTCTGATTAAAATGTTGGGCTGAATGTGGGTGGTTGGCGTGGACCGTCACAGAAATGGGCAGATGATGTCATTTATGTCCCGCTTTGTGTTTGTGCAGATTCTTCTCTTTTTTCCTAGCAGATCCTCTCAACTTTGACTATTATTTTATCAATTAATTGATTTATAAACTGTTCTACAAAATCGACCCAAAGTTGAGTATCATAGAAGGTTCAAAACATCCAGCAAATATTCATAGCCAGATATTTTTTTGGCATTTTAAAATATGATGCAACTAATTGATTATGAAAACGATTAAGTCCCTGTCAATCGTCTTATTGATTAATCAACTAATCATTTCACCTCTTTATTGCATTGCCATCTAAAGGTCTCTCTCTTGGATTGTTATATCAGGGTGATGAGTGGCATGTCTGTACATTTGCTGGACAGTAGTAGCCTGGAAATCCAGACCCAAATCCGAAAGATTAAGGGTCTGGCATTGAGTAATGAAAATGGCCCAACTCGAGAAAATCTCACTGCACGCAATTGGATAACACTACGACCAATCACAACAATACACGGGGTGACGTATCCAGAGCGCCATACGCTTAGCTACCAGCGGAGCTAATTTATAGATTAAACTGTCGTAATCTGTTTATTTCGCCTCTGGCCCCCCCTATATCAGATACACCAATGTGATTGGTGTAGCTCGGCTACAAGGGCATAGTTGATCAACACCATTACTCAGTGCCAGAGTGACTCGCTGAGCAAATTCAAATTGTGCTCTCGTGACAACTCTGGATTTCCAGGGTAGGACAGTAGTACTGTACCTGGCATTCAGGCCATAAAGGTCATATTTTATCTTAACAGAGAAATCCTATATCCTGATGCCCTCAGAGTTGTACAAAATTAAGTAATTTACATTTAAGGTATCAAACCAACATGTAGAAAACAACACTCAATCACTGTATAGTGCATTGGAAGCCTTCATTTAGCAATAGATTTTAATAATGTTGAATTTGTATGTTTTTCTACAACTCAGGGACAAAATCCCATCAGTACTTGGGTTCAGTGGCTACAGTGTCTGAGGCCTGTCTGCCTCCTCATTAAAGTAGTAAGCTGGAAAAGCAACATCAACAAACCAGGAAAAGTGGAAGTAAACTGGTCAGTATTCTCACAGAGACGGCCCATTGTTGTCCAGCCTTTTAAAAACCTGTGACAATTATGTCCTATGACTCTGGGCCATGCTGCTGAACTGAAGATGCTCTGTGGAAGCATATCATTAGTCCAATCTGTGGTGTGTTTGTGTCTGTGTGGTCCCGGGGACTTCCCAACACAGCGCTGTCGTAAAACAGGCCTGTGTTGCGTGTCAATGGATAGAAGGAGGAAAAAGACAGAGACTGCTCTCTTAACGCCGTGGCTACTATATGTTAATGCAGCCTTAGTTCCATTAGTAGGCCTTTTTCACAGCAGACATTTTGAATTGCTATAATAGGAAGAGTACAGGTGTTGCTAATAACATTGACCATGACTCTGTTCTATTCAAGTGTCCCAGTACAAGCCATTCTCTTGGTTCACTTGGTCAGTGGCTCTCAACGTTTTATACCGACGCAAACATCACTCTTTAGCATCTGTCCGGGACGCACTGGGAAGAGGAGCAGCTCGATGAGCTGTAAGATGATAGAGAATTAAGAGCGACGGCGGTAGTGAGTATGAAAGACTACAAATCCGCATAAGGAGGTTGGTTGGGGCGGTGGATGGGTCAAACAACACAGGACTTTCACCCAGGAGACCGGGGTTCATGTCCCGTTCTTGTCCCACGTGTCACTAAAACGTACATTTTGTAACCCCACCCACCATCTTTTCCTAAACCTAACTGTCCCGTTCTTGTGCCGCATGTCAGTTAAACCCAGAGCGTCAAAAAGTGACGCTAAAAGTCTTGACCAAGCGCGTCTAAATTTAACGCTAAAAAGCTAGACGCCAAAGGAGACTTTTTGCATCAGAAACAAACGCCCAAGGCACCTGAGCAAGTGTCGCTTTTCGACGTGCTGAGAGTGAGAATGTTTTGCCCAGTAAGCCACAAAAGTGTGCAGTGTTTCTACTAGGTTCACTGCTTTGGGGCAGGGTGAGGGCCCATTCTACCACTTAAATAATTTAAAGCAACTTTAGAATATTTATCAGTTAGGCTACTTTGAAATCCACATGAACCGCTCTTCACATCGGCATACATTTCATCCACTGCACAGCACTTATTTAAAGCACAGTCAGCATGTGTCCTTCACTACCGGGCAGGCGGCAGTAACAAACGGTCACAACCTTAGCTGCATTTCAGCTGTCTCTCCTCTATTCCGAGTATGCAGCATGATGCCTGCGTGGGTTAGTGCAGCTTTCGTGGTCAGTGTAGCAGCTTTACACCTCTTCCTAACTGGACACGATACAAATGAGCGATTACCAGATTGTTTGAGTGTTTCTTAATGAAGATGTCCTTACCTGTTCCGTGCATCAGCTAACAGGCTCTGCGACATGTTGCTTATCTGAAACAAACTCTTGCCCTGTCTCTATTTTTGCAAAGTTTTGTGCATTTCCTCCACCTCATTGGTCAAAATCGACACTGAAACTGCACTCCAACAATATAGAAACAAGGCAACTTACCTTAGCAAATGTTAGCTGCTTGTTAGCAGAACAATGGTACAGTGCCTACCTAGCTGAGTTTCAGAAGAACACACAACAGTGAAAGGCAATGTTGACCGCCTTTCTCACGCATGGGTAGTTGACTGAAAAAGAGCAGTGTTGGCTTAATATCACATCATATAGTATATATCATCCCCTCCTCGCAGTGCGCAATCGCTCCTATTATGTGAAAGAAATTTCGCGTTCCATCTGCCACAGTACACTTGCTCGCTGTATGCTAGGAAAAGGTGTCAGTTAATATAATGGTCGCGCTCTGCCGAAGGCAAGCTGTGACAGACGTGTCCACTGCGACCGTGCCAATGTATTTTGGCCCCCACACTCGGAGAAACACGAGAGGATATTAATAATTGTTTGAAATTTTAGCAGCGGCGCTCGCCATTCTGCAGAATGAATATATCACTGGTGTGACAGTGAGCCTGCATGCACAACACCAGAAAGCAAAGCAGCAAAATAGAATTCAGACGTCAATCATTTTTTATTGTGACATGTTAAACTTTCTTCCATGCAAACCATGGCTCTTTTGTAGAGCAGTTTGTAACATTCCTATAGCTAAGCAGGGTTATATAAACCTTTGTGGTACGTGATATGTCTACGACAGTTTGCAATGGTCAACTGCACAAATTTGATAGTCAAATTTAACCAAAAGTTTACTTAATGCAAACATTTGCTTTACTTATCACAGCAACATCCATTGGAATTAATTGATTTTGGTCAGACTTTTCGCTACCATAAATGCTGCAGTTTTGCGATATTTCGACTCTGACATCCTTGTATCTCAAGAATTTCTTCAGGAAATACATTTTGAAGGCAAACGGATTAAAAAAAAAAGGCATAAGGCAAGGTCAAGAAGGAATCTAGTTTGTAGAGGAGCTGATTTATTTTAAAAGTGACAAAAGAAAAAGTGATTTGATGGCAGGTTTGGTGGTAATTTCCCCTAAGCTGATAGTGTGTCTTGTTGTTAACAATTACCTCATTAAAATGCATGGTGTTGTTTTAAAGTGATTCAGATGACATTGAAACGTGTTTTCTTTGCAAAAACAACCATGTTAAAACATTCAGTTGAGTTTCATGAGTAAAAGGTGGCAGCCGAATCCCAAGAGCATCTCCCTCGTTAGAACTTGTTAAAATCTCTGCGGTCGTTAGGCCCTGGGGCTCGTTAGGGCCGCTGGAGATGAATGGCGAGGTCTGGCCATGGGAGGCGTGGAGGCTGCTGGGAGCCAGCCAAGACACCCTCTCTCACTGAACCCTTTGTCAGGCCTGTCAAAGCCTTCTCATCACACTCAGCTGTTCACTGTAAAACCCACTGATCATTATGAACAGGCCAGAGACACAGAATAACAATGAATGTGGCAAATCCATATTCTCTTGTTCATTTAAAAAAAAAACTACTGGACGAACAGAAAGTTCTCTTCATGCTCTATATATCTCATATTAATGTTGGAGAGATCTGTTTGATTTAACTCCTTATGTGCTTACATGTGTGTGTATGGGGGCTTGCATGACTGTGGTATCAGACTTCAGACTGAGCAAGAGCTAATGTGTCAGTATATAGAATTCAATGATTGTTTCATCTTTAATGCCACAAGCTGCAGAAGCGAATAGAAGGTTTGGTACAGCTGTAGAGAAATTCAGAGAAGAAATATTACAATGCAGCATCTGCATTCATCCATAAAGAATCTCTGCCCCTTCCTCTCCATCAACACTGACAGCCTCTTCAGCTCACAACATACTGTAGTGCTGTGCAGCTCTGCCTTTCTTCCTGTCATGTGTTTATACATTACAACATCCTCTGTAATATTGCACGGTGGCCAAGGACAACCCAAGAAAATTATAACATTATGCAACAGTACGTTTTTATGAAATCATCATCTGGAAACAGACAGCAGAAACATATGTTTGTCTAAATTATAGCCATACTGATAAGCCAATTAGCACATTGCAGATGTATAGGTATTGGCATGAATATTAGCTGATAGGTAACAAGGAATGCTAATAGAAATGCCAAATAAATGTTTGTGATTTAAAAAAAAAAAGTGCTGTTTTCACATAGTTTGCCCACCAGAGAGCCATGACTCAATGACAAGTTTATTTTTCGACTGAAAATATCCCACTCAGTACATATATTGGTCACAATGCTATACAAAACCTTGTCAAAATGTTGTTTTATGTTGTTGACTTATGTGTTTATGTAAGAAAATAAATATAAGCACGGATGTCGTGTCATAGTCATAGGGGGCTTTCACACCTGCACCATTTAGTTTGGTTGAATCTCACTAGAGTTTATTTTCCACCTTGGTTTGGGCAGGTGTGAATGCAGCAATCACACTCGGGTGCGCACCAAAAGTGGACCAAACAAACGTAGTGAGACCTCCATGATGAGGTGGTCTCGGTAGCACACAACTGTGTACTCCTCAAGTCTGAGCTAAATATGTATGTATGAAAATAAATATGGGCTGAGATTTCGTTATCACATTTTTTTTTATTCAGGATCAGTCAATCCAGTATGTGTCAGATGTCATGTTAATGTTCCTTTTCATTCTACATTCATAACCTCTTCTTAAAGCTGCATTAATGGATGTTTTTTGGCACTTGGGGGCAGCGGAGCAAGCCAAAAACACAACATTGACACACTATCTTCTAATAAACTTGTTATGGCTAACCTAGTTCCTCATTCAGCAGATACAGAGCCTGTTTGTGGCCATAAGATGAATGTAAGTTCAATATTCACTCTCCTTTTTGCTCGGTTTTGATCTCCACCTAGCAGCTAAATGTTGTACTATGTTCACCAGCTAGCCATTAGCTTAACTAAAAGAAGTGAGCCAAAACAGTTAAGTTGCAGGCCGCAAAACGATGCCGAACTGCTCCACAAAGTCTGTCTCGACAGTTGTCTAGGTTAGTCACTGCAATCAACCACATACACATTGCACATTTGATCCATTGGTTATATAACATTTTAGCAAGTTCAGCTTCGGTGTCCGATTTTTTTCCTTTCCTTTTTTTCCACAACGCAGACTAATTCTGGAGGTCAACAGTAATAGTAACTCCTCTAAAGCCACACATTGTTGCAACCGTTACTAAATTAGACTCAGAATATGATGCACTTCCTCATCTGTCTTTAACTTCAACCAAATCTGCTCAGCGTTTTTAGGACACATTCAGTCTCATCGCATTCATCAGGCTTAGCCATCAAAGTCAAGTTCCTCTGCTCTTTATCTCTGCATACATATCTCTCTGAGTGCTGAGGGTCACAGTAACAGTCGCTGTCACTTACCCTAAGTGGTCTGACGGACGCACCTTCAGCATGCATCAACAGCCCTTTCACACGATTGGATCAGTGCAGATAATAATGACTTTCAGCCCAACAAAGGAGAGGAAAGAAAAAGCTAAGTGGCATCTTTATACCTATAAAACCCTGGATGATTGATGGCTGCTTGTGAACTTACCATCCAATGACAGGTAATGTAGATGGCCCCACCTTGGTTTTGTCTTTTATCAGTGTGCTGTCTGTCCTGTGTGTAAATCTCTCTCTACATTACATGATTCATGACTGAATAGTTCCGTTTATGTATAAAACAAAGCATTGGCCTGACAGCTTCATAGAGCTGAAAGGGGAACGCTACATCAGAATTATTTTCCAGGTTTGCCGGCAGGGTGTACGAGCTTAAGCCGGTGTGCTTTCACGCAATGGGCAACCGGCATTCGTCCTTATGACATGTTCTAGCCAATTAAATAGGCTAACGTTAGGCTACATCAGTAACCTGTGCCGACGAAGGCGTCACATTGGTGATAAGCAGTGTTGGGCAGTAAGGCGCTACAGAGGCATTACTAGTTTAGCAACATTTCTTCAGTGTTGCTGTTTTCTGAATCAAATAGTTTTCAGTAGTGGTAACGTCCACACAAGCTACATTTCCTCAAGCATTTGTGAAGCTCATGGGCAGCGGAGCTTTCTGCTGCGGCATTAAATAAACTGCTGCATATCACTGATGCCACCGCCATTAATGGACATGAATGTGGTGTACATGCATGCATAAAACAATAGCTTCGTGACTATTTCTTTTTTGCCATGTTGCTGTAGCTTGTTACATTTCTTTGGGAGGTAATGTCAGCTTTAGTGTGGTGAAGCTTTATTTAATGTAAAGTAACTAGTAGCTTAGCTCACTACACTTTCCAAGTTGCCCAACACTGATAATAAGCAACATTAACGGTGTTGTCTGACAGGCTAAACGCAATTTATTGTTGACTCTGAGCTGAGAACGGTGCCATAAAGGGTATCAAATTTCAGTAGAGGTGCAAGGCGAGAACGGCGCACATTGTGTTTGTTTACTAGAAAGTTTGTGTGTTTTTTGGGGTGACAAGACAAAACTGAAAATGTGCCTATGCCACTGAAAGAGACAAGGCAATGTGTAAACACTGCAGGAAAAAAGTAATTCACTACACCACCAACCTTCCGATTGGTAGATGACCACTCTACCACCTAGTGGTAAAATATATATATATACTGGTCCGGTCAGTTGTTTGACTTAATAACATTTTTACACTGGCCAAACTCTAATGGTTAGCACTACTCAGGTCGTAAAAACTGTGTAATGTATAATTGTATATGTTGTCTGTGCCTCTAGAGAAGCTTTCCAAAAGTCTGTGTTGCAACTGAAGGCATGGATAATTTAGCATGCATTTTGTATGCTTAACATACAAGGGGTCCTCTATCCCATGAACCAATTTTCTGTCACAGTTCAGTTTGGATGGGTCAAAATCCAAATGGTTGTAGCTGTGTCTGAAAGAATGCTACGATCCTTTCCTCCTACTCTTTCATCTTTCATTCCTGCTGTGATACAGTAGCATGACACATAGCAACGGATTAAGTGTGTACATTCATGGCTACCCATGCTGCCATATTACATGACATTCATAAGTACTGTTTAGCACATAACATGATCCAGACATCCCATTGGGCAGATGTTTCACTGATAGGGCATCTAAGATCTCTGGCCTTGCTGTGCAGAGACACAACAACACACATATGGTTTTCTTTTCCCCCTCATCACTGTGTTTAGATTGGAATTAGCTGCTGCATTTCATTAATTATGCAGCGAGGCAGCCTCTGTCTCCTCATCTGCATGCTGATCCTTTTCCCTTTGAAACAAAGTGCCAGCCGATGTGATGATGAAGAGTTTTACTCAGCATGGTGAAGGAAATCATGACTCAACTTATATTACATAATACATAATGCTTTTTTCAAGTAAGATTAAGTTATACTCTGATATCAAATACGTTACAATTTCTCCCATGTTAGTTCTTCAGCTATTTTTATAATCCACCAGCTCTATGGTTAAGGCTTGGTTAAAGTTAGGAAGTGAAACTACTAGGTTGAGGTTAGTGACAGATTGCAGTCATGGTCAGAAGAAACATACTCTATATTAACAACGTTTACATTTCATTGTTCAGGTGCCGTCGGAACATTCCGCCGGATGTCACTCATTTCGGCCGGATGTCCGTTACCTTCCGCTTACTTTGTGTTGGTGTTTTAAACTCCTGTGGGTTTCTGAGGACTATGGTTAACTGCTCCTCAGATCTCTGCAGGGTCAATCCAGACAGCTAGCTAGACTATCTGTCCAATCTGAGTTTTATGTTGTATGACTAAAACAACCTTTACTTGTACACATAATCCACCAAAACAAGTTGCTTCCCGAGGCTATTTTGCAGAGGCACCGCTGCTCCGTCGGTGCTTAGTTCCGCCCAAGAGGATTGTGATTGGTTTAAAGAAATGCCAATAAAGTAGAGCATGTTTTCTCCCATGCCAGAATGCTGTGTAGACTAGCCAGAACCTCCTCCGCAGCGCTGTGGAGGAAGGTCTGGCATTGCGAGACTAGAAGAAACAAGACTGTCCTCCCTAGAAAAACTCCTTTTGTTTAGGCAGCAATTATTAGTGATATTTACATAGTGAAAGCTCAAAGTAAGGTTACCAAGCATAAGGTTAGGGTGGTAGATGGGTCAAAACAAACACAGGACTCACCTAGGAGACTGGGGTTTGAGTCCAGTTTGAAATTAAGTTAATAAAAATAGTATTTTTTACTTTACTGAACAAACAGAACTACGTCATGTTCTGCGTTACTTGCGTAATCAGAAGTAAAGTCATGTAAGGTCTCTTTCACACTGGCTGCGTGGCGTGAGCGTGTCAGCTGCGTGGCGTGTCCGTTTTTATTTCGGCTCCCATGTTAACAGGTTAGAGCTTGCACACTGCCGGCGTGACACGCACGCCTCAGGTGCAGCTCGAGCCGCAGCGAAAACGCGTACATGCTAGAAATAGGACCGACGCCTATTTTTCACGCGACACGCAAGCGTGTTGGAAGCGTTTCCAGGCAAAATAGAATATAATACAAATAGATGTTTATATGTCATTTTGACATGAATACATTTAATAAATGACATTTTGATGTTTGAAAGTCTCTAGGTTTTGACATAAATGCAGATATTAATGTAATTTAAAAAAAATAATAAATAATTATCGATTTTCTAATATTGCACCTGTCAATACAGAACGAAATATTCTGTAGCCTATTTTGCCGTCAATACAGCCGACGTCTTTGCTGTAATCAAATCAGTATATAGGGTTGAAGAACACGCTATTATTTCATTTTATCAATGGGAAACACGTGTACAGAAAACGCCACGCAACTGACACGCAACAGAAACGCAACAGAAACGCCACGTAGCCAGTGTGAAAGAGGCCTAACAAATGTCCATGATTTTATCCCAAACCACAATCTTTTTCTAAACGTAACTGAGTAGTTTTTGTGCCTAAACCTAACCAAACTGTGAATGTTTGAAAACGTTAAATACAGTATTGTTTAGATCTGCAATCGTTACATTCTCTGGTTTATGTATGGAAAGTATGGAAATCGATCCTGTGGGTCGTATTTCCTGCCAGCGCTTATTTTATTAAAAAAACATTTATTTTATTTATTTACCGTATCATATGGTTTAGACGACTTGTTGGAAGAAACCAGTGTTGAAACCCTGCAGAGTCGGATGTTTTGTACACCCATTGGGCCTCATTCACCAACCGTTCTTACGAAGAAATGTGTTCTTAAACCCCACTTACGCACTTTTTACGAAGATTCTGACATTCACTAATGTTTTCTTATCTTGGATTTGTTCTTAGCTAAGAACAAAATCTACGAACACTCAAGAGAACTCTTACGCACATTTGAGTGATGACAATTTGCTCCAAATAATCGGTTACTGCATTTTATTTAATTCTACAGTCGTTTATGATAGTATTGTACTGTAATGTATTTCTGATCATTTATCATTTATTATTTCATCAAAATAATAGTATGCAAAGAAACATTAACACTGCAATTTACATCAGCAATTAAACTGATTAAATCCTGCGTTATTTGGTGATTGATCACGCTATTTATAGGGCCAAAATACAGTGGTGGAATGTAACAAAGAACAAATTCTTTATTACTGTAATAAGTAGCCTACATTTGTGCACAGGAAGTGTCAAGTCCTTATATGGGAATTTGCGGGGTGTTTTCTAATGCTAATTAGGAACAACTGGCACGCGCTTTCAATTATGAAGACTTGGTGAATGAGGCCGATTGTCTAACCCAACAACCTTTCCTTTAAGGTTTTAATAACACTTTTAGTTTATGCTTCTTTTCCCTAAAATGTTTAGTTATAGTAGTCTAATTTTTTCATCAGAATATCTAAACAACATACGTTGATGGATTTTGCAAACAGATAGGCCCAAGAGAACACAGACTAATATAATCAAGGAGAGGAGGGTGGTAACGAGGGACAGGTGACGTGAGGGCTGACGAGGAACAGGTGAAACACATCAGGCAATCCCAAAGGCGGGAAAACACACAAGGCAGGAAGTCATGCAGGACATTGACACATGAGAAGTAGCTTTACAAAATAAAACAGGAAACTAAAGAAAACCCAGGACCATGATAACAGGAGTTTAACAGCAAATTAGCATTGTCTGGTAGCCCTATAGGAAGAATGAATTATGTAGACAAGACCAAGTTGGAAAAAGTCAGATATAGTGTAAGCAAAGTGTGAATGTATACAGGCCCAGTTTAACATTAGTCAGTATTCGATTCCTTTCAGTATTTTAAAGGATGGCCGTAAGCTCTTCCTATGTACAGCAAGTGACTCTGAATCACTGTAATAGTGCGGTTGACTACAGAGCAGACAAAAGATGGCACAATTCTTTCTGGGAGACATTGAAATAGATAATATAGTATTTTTCTCTGTGGGATATGCATCCATCTCCAACTTTGATAAAAATGAGTTTGATCCTCTTTATTGAAAACTCCCAGCCAGTCGATTATGCATATAAGGCACTGTGAAATTAGCCCCTTTTGTTTGGTTCTTGCATTTCTCTTTTAACGTGTGAATTGGCTCGATTATACAACAAAAAATCAAGCTAATCCTCACGTCCCTCTCTGCCTGCCTCCACCCGTCCTCTCTCTCCCTCTGCCTTCATTGCTGGATTTCCTCTGTTTTTCTGTCTTGCTGTGGGGGAAACAAAGGGAACAAAAGAGCGAGAGGAGACAGTAAGCTTCTCATCCTCTGTAGTGAGTGGTGGAGTGGAGCTCTCAATGGAGTGCTGGGCAGACTGGGTGGACTGGTGGTGCTCTGAGAACTAGGCCAGAGGACTGTTGACAGCACCCCAGAGTCCAGAGTCAGGACCAGATGAAACGGAGGATTACTGGAAGATAGATTGTAAGGGGAAAAGGGAAATAAACAGTCAATGTATTGCTCAGTCTCAGGGATGAGGGATAATTATTGAAGGGATAGAATAAGATGGCGGGTCCCTGTACACAGTGGGATTTAAGGCAGGGATCAAGTGGAGGGTAAAGCATAGTTTACCTACTTTTTGTTTTTATACACACACAAAAGAACAAGTTTGAACTCAATTGATACAATTAAGCAATATTACACGAGAGGGTTTGATTTAACGTCATTATTGGCACGACAGTGATGCGGCTAGCGCCTGTCCCATTAAGATGGTTCTTACTATATATGCCTGGAACACTGACACAGATCTATCTTATCATACACAGATATGTATTGTGTTGAAAACCTGAGGACACAAGTGCTTAAAATGTTTTTCTGTTAGAACTGGACTAGATCTAGTAGCACAGACAACTTATTCTGAAATGTACAATATATATATGGTAGTCCCTGCTAAGTCATGTTGTGACTAGGTTATAAGTCTGTAAATAATTGGAGTACAAAGCAAGCAAAACAGTCAAAGGGATCAATTGCTGATTGCCAGGGATCATCAGCGGGGGGGTCAGAGCTTTTCAACCTTATTTAACACTACTTAGGGTGGAGAGGGGCAGGGATAGTGGAACAAAACAGTAATGGTGGGGTAAAAGAGGGATGGTGGAGAGGAAATAAAAGCTATCAATCAAAGATAGTGGGACTGTAACTGGAAGGAAGGAAGGAGGAAGAAAAAAACAGTTTCTGGGGTTAGAACTCAAGTTACAGCCAGACCAAAAGTGTCAATGCTGCCAGACGCCTCCCACGTTCAACCTTCTGTCCAAATGCAGTTTGCCGCTTGCCTTTATGGCTGTTTAAGTTTTAGGTGTATGAGTCAAATAGAAGCTCAAATATCTGATTTCAACTGTCTACAGCTTGCCTCATTCAGTGTGGCTTTCTTTCTGACAGAGGCAGCGATAAAGTAATGGAAGTATAGACTGTTAATATCAATGGACAACGCATCCGTTTCGGCGAAGTGCTCCAAATGCGGAAGTGCCTTAAACCTGCATTCTATTTGAATTCCAGCAGGGGGCGACACGTGCAGTTGCAAAAGGAGGTCGGTTTCTGTAGAAGTGACCTACTTCTCACTTAATTTATTACCTCAGTAAACATTTTCATAATGAGTTTATGGTCTCAATCGGGGTTTTAAGTCTTCCGCAACACAGAATGATGTTCATTTTTTGAATTATGGTCTCGTTGATTTTAAAATCGGCGATAAAGCAGGGGGTGTTTTAGGGCGTGGCTATGATGTGATTGCCAGTGAAAGTGTGTAACGTAACGTAGAGTGTAAGGGCTCCTCCCTCACTCCTCCCTCTCGTCTAAAATCGTCACATCCGCAACCAGGATGGCTGCGCCCGTAACGGCAAACTCAACGACGAATAGCAGATCTCCACAAACCAATGGGTGCCCTCACACGTGCTCTGTCCACTAATATACAGTCTATGAGTGGAAGGAAGGAAGGGTATGAAGGAAGAAGGAAAGGTCAAGTATAGAGGTGAAGTGTGCAAAGCTGTAAATCTTTATAATCATGAATGTATAACAAAAACATTGTGATTGTGTCTGCATGCGCGCACGTGTGTGTGCGTGTGTGTGTGTGTGTGTGTGTGCGTGCGTGTGCTTAAGAGGTAATGATGCATGCCCTGCTGAGTTTTTTTGGTGACACAGGAAGTGGTGATGTAATATTATACAATGCAAAAGCTTTTTCTCACACTCACTGTCTCCTGCTCTGTCTCTCACACACTGATGTATTTGCCCCTCGGCCACCGTGATATTCCCAGTCCTACAATCATGTGAGCGCAGTGGTTATGGTTGCGGTCTTTGAGCTCTCTGGTGGAGACAAACACACACTCGCACACATACACACACACACATTTATGGAGTGAGGAGTTTGCAGGCTGAGAGCTTTGTAACCTTCTTAAATGCAAAACTGATTTCCGAGGAATTCACAAAGCAGATCTTTGACCTGAGACAGACAGCCAACTGCCTGTAAGGTTATTCCCTAATTTCACCACACATAGACCTTTAAAGTTTCATCAAAGGGGTGCTGAAAGGAGAAGTACCACATGTATAATAATTAAAGAACGCTTACTAAACTGTCATAAAACACCAGAGGTGAACATTTACAGCAGGTTCTAGTTTATAATGATGCCATAGACAGCCAAAATCCTGATGCCATTTCCGGGCTTTCCTCTGTTCCACTGGCATCCGCATCTAGATCTCTCTATTAATAGCTCTCGTATGAGAAAGTCAAAGGTTTCCTGGGGTTTACCATCTATAATCTATCTACTGCAGCACTTTATATTTCAATCAGGAGATACTTTGTTGCAGATATGCAAAGGTTTATTATACATATGCATAATAAAATGTGAGTCTTTGGAGATTAGACTCCATCGTAAAATAATTTTTTAAAGGGGTAGAGAAACAGGACATATCCCCCCCGATGGAGTCTAGACACTGGTGGTGGCGGTGAAGGAGCCTGAAGACCAGACCGAAGGAGTCGACGGAGCCGTCTGCTGGACGAAGACCTAGACGATGACTGGAGGTGGAAGGGGAGGAGGAGGGTAAAGCAGGGATGTAATGCTGTGATTGGTTCGTGAAATTCATGGCTGATTCTGATTGGTTTGACTGAAATGTCAACGCCTCTAAACAGCTGATTTGTTTTAGGAAGAGAGAGCGGTGATTGAAGTTATTTGAAGTCTTCCTGAAATAATTTACGCTGAGCTCCATTAGAATTTAACATTTTGTGAGTTTAATTTCATTATTTTTAATTAAAATCCCTGGCATGTGTCTGAGTAGTAAAAAGAATCATAACTAATATAAACCCTGGTTAGTGTTAAAATTTTGAACAAAAACAGTCACGCTTAAAAAAACTGCTTATCTGATGAGTTCTCAGACAAGTCAAATCTGACCAGAACACAAATACAAAGACACACACACACACACACACACACACACTGTACAGTCGGTACATTCATTGGCTGTTTGAGGTGAATAAACACAGACTGCACAAATGGTGATAACCCAAGTTGAAAATTATGTCTAAACACACCTTCAGGCTTGTGGTGAATGGTCTTTGTTCATGGTAGCTAATTACATAGATTTTAAAAAAAATTACCATTTCTGTCTTGACAGCAGGGGTGAGAGCAAGGGCCGGTTGTACTGATGGATTTTTAATCGTTTGCATAGTTACCGCCAAAGAGGTTGTGTTTTTGGTTTGGTTTGTTTGTCTGTCAGCAGGATTACGGAAAAACTACAGGCCCGATTTTCATGAAATTTAGTGTGCCAAGGAAGAACCCATTACATTTTGGAGGGGATCCGAATTACGGGGCGGATACACAAATTATTTTTCACTTTCGTTAACTTTTTGTTAACAATGCAAGATAGAGTGTTTGGCCTTTGTGGAGGTCTGCGCTGCACATTCTAATTTGTTATGACTATAGAGTAAGATCGCTGTGGGATCTTTTTAATATGCATTGCTAACATGCACACTAGAAATAGCATACAGAATGTAAATTAAATATTAAGATTTACACGTTACAACTAAGGCTGTCAATCGATTAAAAAAATTAATCAAATTAATTACATACTCTGTGATAAATTAATCTAAATTAATCGCATACATAATTTTTGCCCGGTGCCTTGACCGATACTTTTTAAGAAAGTAAAAAAACAAGAAAAAAAAAGAAGGGCACTAAACAACAGTCGGCAACATTAAAGAACAGCTTGTTTATTGCTAGGCCATTTGGTCAAAATTAAATGATTTAATAATAATGTAATAACTATAACAATTATTTCACTAGTAAATTGCTGTTGAATGAGAAAAACAACCACCAGATAGGAAAAGGGCATTTAACAACAACTTTGAATGCACCATGAGACTGTAGGGTAACCTACAGTCTCATGGTGCATTCAAAGTTTTAACAGACTGCAGCTGCCGTTGTCGGAAAAACACAGACGGTGCGTTCAATGAACAACTTTGAATGCACCATGAGACATTCAAAGTTGTTCATTGAACGCACCGTCTGTGTTTTTCCGACAACGGCAGCTACAGATTGTTACACCCCGGTGTTAAATCCTCTACAGTGAAATACAGTCACACTTTACACCGTTTAGCGTTAGCTGTCAGCATTTTAACCGTGTTTAATCCAGCTACTAGCTAGCGGTAGGCTAACGTTAGCTGCTGTCGAGTATAGTGTTAACTAGCGTCACGTGCAGCGATGTTTCTGTTGCCTGTAACGTCTGTTTCAGAGCATCAGAGAGAAGCACAGACATATCAGTGGCACCGAAATGAGGCACCGAAATCCGCGTTGCTCGTGAAGGCACCTGTGCCATATTAGCACCGGATTTTGGTAGCCAACCCTATTCAGGAAGAAGATTTTTATAAGTAAATGTTCCAATCAATGATCCAGGCAGCACATTCTTGTCTCCCTCCTTCATTTTACAGTCCAATGGTGGCTAGAACGGCTCCGGGTCAAACCTCAATATGGAATGGATTAATCTGCGTTATTTTTTTTAACGCGTTATTTTTTCCCAGATTAATTAATCAAAATGAATGCGTTATTTTGACAGCCCTAATTACAACATACATTTACCTTACAGTACACCCTGCAATGACGTGAGTGAGTTTAGCAGGTGACTGTTGGGTTAGGGTTAAAGTGAAATGTTTCAGGTAGTTATCCATTAGAGTACAGTACCTCGCAACAGCATACTAACACAGTGTGTGTGTGTGTGTGTGTGTGTGTGTGTGTGTGTGTGTGTGTGTGTGGGTTTGGGTTTACAACCTGCATGTAAAGGAACAGGAAGCCATAACACACACATACATCATTATCACTTGGTCACCAGGCTCTTTACTGGACTGAAATGCCCGAAATATGCTAATGAGATGCAGGGCTGCTACACTGTGTATGTATGACTGTGTGTCTGTGTAAGGATGAGGACATAGGGCACTTCAAACAACTGTGTGTGTGTGTGTGTGTGTGTGTGTGTGTGTGCGTGGGTGCGTGTGTGTGCGTGTGATTTTGTGTGTGCGTGTGTGTGTGTGTGTGTGTGTGTGTGTGTGTGTATGTGTGTGTGTGTGTGTGTGTGTGTGTGTGGATTGTGGAGGGGGTAGCTTTTGGTACCAAGGGGAAATAGGACTGTGATTTCAGACCAAATTAAGCCACATCAAACAGGCCAGATCAAAGAGTATACAGCCCTTACAGTCTGTGCCAGTCTGACATGGACAGGATGCCCCACCCCCCAGCACACACACACACACACACACACACACACACACACACACACACACACACACACACACATTTCCTTCCTACTGTCCTCCTTCGTTTTGGTTTTTCATTGTTCTCTGCATTTCCTGAAGTTTCTTTTGTCATATTGGCCTGTATCTTTCTGTTCCTGGCAGGATACATGGACTTCATACTGATATAAATACACCCCCCCGACCACCACCACCACCACCACCACCACCCTTATGCACACAATTTGCAGGCATTTAACAGGGTTATAGGTGAACCTGGATCAAGTATAATGTAATATGTGCTGAGTCTGGGTGTGTGTGATAGAGCAGTCATCCAGTCTACAGGAAGGGGGAGAAGACGGGAGTGCAGCATCCATTAGAGACACAGCAGCTTTGCATTGTGTTAGCAATCCTGGCTGCTCTAGTCAGACCCTTTGATGCTGCGCGATGCCAGTGGCTATCAAGTGATCTTAATGTGCGTGTGCGTGTGTGTGTGTGTGTGTGTGTGTGTGTGTTTTGGTAGAAGGATTAGATGGCTGCATAGGGAGGAGAGGAGGGGTGGCTGCTGATTTTAGGGATGAAGGAAAAGGTGGTGAGAGGGTGAATAAAGGGGGAGGTGTAGGGTGCTGATGTAGCAGAGAGTGGGGTAGGGGTATGTGTGTGTGCTTTGGAGGAAAGACAATAGGGAATTGGATTGATGACAGAACTGAAAAAAGGCACATTTTAAACCTGCAGAGGTACAGGAGGATAACAAAGAGTGTGATCTGCAGAAATGTCTGTATTGAGGCATTTTAATTTGAAAATTTAAAAAGATTATTTCCTCATCTAAATAACTCTATATTATTTGTGTCTTTCAATACTGAGCCATTAACTGTTATCCAGTGCAATTCAAAAAGTACACAGATATCAGCAAAGTGTACTGAAAGCATAAAAAATAAATACGATTTAGAATAGTCTCTTTGTACTGTTATCTTGTCATATATTATAATATTGTTTCTTTTATTACTGATGCCCTAACATTTAAGCAGCATTTACATGTAGCAACTGGATGGGACAGAGCATATTTTAAGGGCAGCAACAAATTATGTAATAACTAAGTACCTCAATTTTACTTAAGTACAGTACTTGAGTAAATGTACCCGGCAACTTTACTGTGGATGTCCCATCAGTACTGATGGCATATGTAATCCATTGAGGAAATTAATCTCCCAGTGTGTGCTATGTTGACAGAGAAAGTGAGTTCTCCTGCTTACGGAGCCGTGGCAGCTGTGCGTATATTTACCAAGGGGGTAAGCCTCTCCTCACAACGCGTAGCTCCTATGGCGCCATTTTGATGCTAACAAGCACTCAGCCCCCGTTAGCATCCCATTGACTGCCATTCATTTTGACGTCACTTTGACAGCAAATAACTTTACATCTGAAAAGTGTTTAAAGACTCTATTTGTCCATTGTTTATTTCTAAAGAATTCCATTACCTTGTACCTCACGTTATGGCTCCGTAGCAGACGTTTTTGTAAAACTAGGCTAACGATTGTGTCATAACCACGTGACTTACTGTCGCATAGTAGAGGAATTACCGTATAGTACAGGAGAAGCTCTCAGGCAGTTTGGACTTACATTAGCTGTTTAAGTGTAATTACTAATGTTAACTAGCATTTTAGTTAGCAATAATTAGCCTGTGCCTTGTTATCTCCTTACATATACCTACGCTCTCCTTCTCTGCAAGATTGGGAATGATTGAGATTTCTCTTGGCACAGCTACCAGAAGACTTCCAACTTTTAGACAGGTTGCTCACGTCACATCTACGTCGTCTCTCTCAGTTGGAGGCTGTACAGTAACGCTCAGTGCTCACCGGAAAAGTGCTTCTAATATCCTTCACTGGTCTCCGTCCAGAGCAACGGGATCTGTTGGTCCATTATATACTGTCTATATTTACCAGGATGCATTGCACACGAGCACGAACTTTGCTAAGCTCTCTCAGCTTTTAACACTGTAAAAATCTACACTGTAAAGGATTCTCATCTATAACATCTCCTCGCTGATGGAAACGTAGCTAGTTTGCAATACGAGGGAAGAGAACAAGGACGTTTGTGAATGGCACTTTGGTAGCTGGGGGGCTACCAAAGTCCTCCAGTCCTGTCACTGGAGGACGGAAGTAGGGCAGATTTAGCATCTGAGGCCCGGCTGAACCCCAGAGCCCCAGAGACCATTGGAATGAACTGCATGCTTCTTTTAACAACATATCCCTCATTCAGATAGATAGAGATTAGGTTGAACATCGCCGAATTGTCCCTTTAAATCCAAGCCAGTGTCGTTTTAGTTCCTTCCTGAAAATGTAACCCACACTTATTTACATTTGAAGTATCTCCCTACTGGCAAAGAGTGGATTGAGGTTTGGGCATGTCAGATTCGTTGCTTATCAATATGTAATATCTGTCGATATTAATGTGTGTTGTTGTCTGTGTGTTGCCAGTGCTCCTATCCTGTGTGGGAGGACTTCAGTGCCAAGGCCACCAAGCTGCATTCCCAGCTCCGGTAAGTTTCTTTAGCAACAAAACAAAATAAAACAATAAATCCATGAATAGTCTTTTCAAACTGTAACACGGTTTTCAGCAAATATTCCATCGCTACGTTACCAGTGCAAAACCTGTATAATGTAATATGCAATTTATAATTATAATAACATTTTATCTAAAGTAATTAGTGTTTTGTATTCATCTAGAACCACTGTTCTGGCTGCCGTGGCCTTTCTGGATGCCTTTCAGAAGGTGGCAGACATGGCTACCAACACCAGAGGTAGGTAGGATAACAGTGTGTGTGTGTGTGTGTGTGTGTGTGTGTGCCAAAGAGAGAACCAGTTCCCAGCTCAGAAGACAATAAGCTGTGTGCACTGTTACCCTTTGCCAATGCTGTGTTGTGTTTTGCTGTTCTGAAGCGCCCTCCACATGGCAGCACTATTAGGAATCTCATTATGTTGTTGAGATATTATCAACCATGCAGCCTGCTAAATTCTCCTTTTACTGCTGAAAGTGTTTCCAACAGCCTAAAGGTACGCTTTGTACCAAACTTCAAAGCAGTTGCACTGCATTGTTTACAGAGACAAAAGAAATGACGGAGGTATCTCGTAGAGGTCAATAAAAGCTATTTCTGCAGCAGGATATATTTTGTTAGACTTCCCAATGCAATAGGATGATAAGTTTTCCATTCTACAGATAGTTGCTAATAACATGGCTTTTGGAGGCAGATACCTGTGTTTTGAGGTAGTAGTTGCTGTTTGTTGATAGTTTATGGCAGTCTGTCATATCTTTAAATTTGACTATGCATAAAATAGAGCAGAGGAATTCTCAATTCTGTCTTTCCATCATAGGTTTAATATTGTCAGGCTTCTGTGCTTTTAATCTGTGGTTGTCTCGGTTAGCATTGTAGTTGCAATTCCATGTTTCATGCATTGCACTTAAGTACAACTTTGAGGTACTTGTACTTTACTTTAGTCTTTTCTTTTTTGTTAGCTAGCCAGAGCAAGGCACGCAATAGGCATGCAATACCGCGCTATTGACAAGCCAACCACAGGGGATGGCAAGCAACCGCCACAACCGCTATGTTCCCATTTTTTTCATTTTTTCACGAGGCAAGGCCCTTCTTTTTTACACTTCTATGCATGAATTTTAAATGAATTCATAATGAAAACAAGAGTTAAGAGTGTATTTCTCTTTTAAAAGTGGGCATTTAGTTGGGCTCCGGTTTGCTTTTCCTTGTCCCAGTGATTGACACATTGGGTGATGCGGTTGAATGCGCCTTGGATGGAGCATGTTGGATGTGTTTCCATTCACATCCCCTAGGCCTACAACTGTGGAGCAACATCAGCACACTGTCGTCGTCTTATACACAACTCTCTCTCTGTTGCTGTTGTAGCTGCAGGCTGGTCTCCCAGCTCTGGCTTTTCATTTACGCTCGCCATAGTGTGACTAACTCGCACTCCAGTCAGCTTGTTGTGCTAACGTCAGCACCTCACCTGTTGCTAATAGCGGACAGCTAAAAGATTCCGGGTGGAACTCACGCTTGTGAAATTTGCTTCTGCGTTACATGCATCAATCTACATACCACATAGATATGCGCTAATACTGCATATAGCTCTGTTGAGCCACACTAAACCAACACAGGGGGAAATTCCTTTTTGGCGACAGCCCTATAAAAAGTGTTGAAAATGCACAAGGGTGGTGTACAAATGTACCTTTTAAACAATCGTTTGACTATTTTTTTTTAGCAAGTTGCCTCATTTCTAAATACTTGTCCATTATCAACCTATTGTGACATTGTGGCAACGTGTTTTCTACCCCCTGCTGCATGCGCATCCTGGATTGTTTGATCATTTGAATGCAAAGCTCAACATGATGTTCTCTGAGCTACACTCAGCCAAACAAACTCACTGAACTTTACAGAATTATAGTCAATGGTTTATATCTAGTGTTTTTGGCTTGACACTCTTGATATTCCCTGCGTAGGCTTACAGCTGGGCTCTAGTTTTAATCGAGTGTGGGCTGAGAGCTGAGAGGGTCAGACAAACATTCACCGCCCACCAAAGGCCATCTGAATACTATCGTACCACTGAGGGAAGAGAGAGGCAGACGAGGAAGACTACCGTGGCTGTAACACAGGGAATTTCTCCTCCTGGTGTGACTTAATAGGTGCAGCTGCCAGACAGTGTATGTGATGCGGATGTGTGTGTGTGGTGGCATCCTACAGAGGAGGATACAGGGTAGAGGCTCGTGCTGCTTTTACAGGCCAGACAGGAAATCACCAAGCTCTGTCAGCTCATTACACATGCCGCTACCACTGCCACACACACACACACACACACACACACACACACACACACACACACAGAGGCAAAAATATAACATAAATGATGTTGGCACGAAGATGAAGACTGTGCATCAGAGGCTCTTTGTACTTTCTGTACTGATGAGTCATTCCTGCTGGAGTCCATTTGTCAAAATGCTGTACAATCGCTGCTCTTTCTCAGTGTGCGATGTTCTCTAATGGATTTGTTAAATGGATGGAGGCAATAGACGGCGCCAATAATGATGCTCTCTGTCTTCCTGCCATTTGCTATATCAATGTGCCACTTCTTACCGCGTGTGTATGTGTATGTGTGAATCAAGCCCAACGGGTACTGATGATCCTGTGCTCTGCTCTTGTACCGACACTCCCATTGATGAGCCTGCGTGGGCTGCTCCATTCAGTGTGACAACTGAATTTTATGTAAACCAAAGTGTTTTCATCAGCTGAATGGAAATGATAAAAACTGTCTACTTGAATATCATATATATATACATACATATATAAGTAATATTCCTTGAAGTTAGGGTTAGAGTTTTCCATATTCTTTCAGTCCACTGTATTTGCTCAATATTTTGGTTTATGACCAAATACCTGAGAAACTAAGGACATTCCCATGAGCCTCAACTGTACTAAGCACAACATCAGTGGGCTGCTAGCATGACCGTACACTGATATGAACACCAGCAACTTTCAGATTGAAGAAAAATATAGGGGATATACAGAAAATCTTGGACTGCAGGCCTACGATTATGTGTCTCATAGTAATTATTTAAACTCTTTTCTGTATGATTATTTAAAATGATGTGCAAGTCATAGCACACATATTGGACAAGGCTGTATAATGCATCACATACTCTGTCAGTGGGTTTTTGTTCTGCTGGATCAGGGCCATGCCTTGTTTTCTGCTGGGTCCCTAATGTTTAGACACCAGATACATTCAGTTGTCCTCTCAAACTGATAAAGTTAAAGAAGCCATGGAGGGTGAGAGAAACAGTTTTTCTTGTGTGTTTGGGAAAGTGTGTGTGTTTGTGTGTTTGTGTGTGAGAGAGAGATTTAGCAAGTGGGTGAAATCCAGCAGGAGGAAATGTGCAAGTGTTTGTGAATTCCCTGGTGAGGGGTGAATTTGAGTGCACTTTCAGATGTTTTCTCCACTCTTATAGCCCAAACATTCATTTTCCCCAGGGCTATCTGGCCACATGTGTGTGTGTTTGTGCACATATGCATGGGTGCATGTGTGTCAGTGTGATGTTTTTTAAGATTCTTTTTTGGCTTTTATTGCCTTTATTGACAGATTAAGTAAGGAAAGTGGGAGAGAGATGGGGATGACATGCAGCAAAGGGCCACAGGTCTGAACCGAACCCGCGACCGCTGCAACAAGGACTGAGCTAACCAAGCGCCCCATTAATGGAACTATTTAACAAGTGAAAAGACACACACAGACACGCACTGAGGAATAGACATACAGCATTATTTGTTCATTCCAACATTCTGTTTCACTTTAAGCATTTTAAACATAAGTGATTTCTTGTCCCTTTCCTTTATGCCTTTATTCCTTTATGGAAACAGTTTTAGAAATGTCTACTAAAAAGCTGAAACCGCATCAAAGAGCTGCTGTTACATCAGTAGTTTAAAGCAGCCGGGATTTATTGGCCTTACTATCCTTTTTGATGAGCGATGATTGAGTTTGACCACAGACTCTGTTGCATCTCTCTGGTCAGATGATCCTATTATTAATCTAAAACAGGCACATTCATAATGAAAATAAAGACATTTTAGCTTGGGTTACAGTTTGTTGGACCATTTGAGAACAAAGCAGTCACAGTGAGATCTTGTAGTTTGAGTGGCTTTTCTCAGTTTGCTCACCAACCCCAGAGCTGTGTTCGATATGACAACGTGACACATACAGAAACCACACACTGCTCGTACTGTGTGGTTAGAAATGCCTTAAGACATTTCTTTGATCAGGCCTGCATAGGCAAATATATGGAGAAAGGAAAGTTTATCAGTGTTTTAAGCCCCCAATGTCTCCTTCCAGGCAGCACTGCCTGGAAGGCACTAGAATTAGTCAATGGTTAGTGTTAGGTTTGGGTTAAAACGCAACGCCCAGGATTTGTTCATTTGTGCCACACTTGCCATATGTCGTGCATTTATTGGCTGATTATATTTGCCACTTTCTGTCATCACCCTCTTGCTCTTCAGCCATGGCAATGATAGCCAGCATATCTTTCACGGCATGGACTTGATGACAATTCAATGTGTAAGCTATTGGATATTTGGCAACATCCTCATAAACTTTGTTTATCCTTATGAGTCCCAGTACCCTTGCACCTTTGAGGTAGATGTCTCGTGACTCTAATTCATCTAGTCTTTTTTTAAATGTATATCATTGCTCAGTGTTTGTCTGATCAACATGTGTGTGTTGCTACAGCAGGTGCATCATATTTCTTCTTTGGTAGTGAATTTGGAGTTGCTGACAGATGTCTTATACAGAAATGTATGTTTTATTTTTTCTAATACAGGAAGGTGAAAGCTCTGAATGTTAAAATGATTCTATTGTGCCATTTATTTTATTTATCAAGATTTGCAGACAGTTAAGTCTAAAAAATCATATCATTTTTGGTAAGAGGTAATTAAAATTACTTTCAAACCAAAACAAAGATAGCAGATCATCCACAGTTCTGCTTCTTGTTGTATGTACAGTACACAAATATTAAGTGAAATGAAAGTGTCCACCATGAAACACTCCTGGCCATTTTTACAAACGCAAATGAATAACATGTAGATTTCGTGGTATGGAAGTAATAACTGATAACTTCATTTTGTGTAACACCTCTCGTTTGAAATAACTTTATTGGTGGACAGCAGGAATGTAACAAGGTGCTGCGCAGATAAATAGGATAGGTTTCAGCTTTAAATATGTAACGGTAATTCAGCACCATGGATAGCCAACGCTTAGAGCTGTCTGTGTGTGTGTGTGTGTGTGAGTGTGTGTGTGTGTGTGTGTGTGCTGTGGTTTAAGTGCTGGTCAGGGAAACATTTAAAAAATGAATGTCTGTAGAAAAACACTTCTGTTTTTACTGTTTTACTCATCAACTCCTCTCTCTGTATTACCATGGGGACAATAACGTTGTTTATGTTGATGATGATGATAAACCTCGTTATATCCCTCACCCCCTTTCCCTCTCTCTTTTCCACACACACACACACTCTCTGCAGTAGCTGCAGCAGTAAAACATAGGTCAATCCCAGGACTCTCACTATGCACACTTGGCACAAGGGACAGCTGTAAAGCGTGTGTGTGTGTGTGTGTGTGTGTGTGTGTGTGTGAGATGATGAGGAGGATGATCTGATGGTACAGAATAGCTGGCGTTTATTGCCAGGCTTCTTGGCTGCATCTGAATGCAAGGTTTCATAATGAATATCATAAATCTTATTCACACACACACACACACACACACACACATATGCTCCTACATTTACACAGACAGTCGTCCTTCAATCTTTAGACCCTCTGACCTCTACTGTTTTATCTCTAACACAATGGCAACTGACACAGACTGTGTTTTTAAAGATGAAATGAGAATAAAAGTTTTTTCAGCTCAAGGTCATGGCCACCCCGAGGCGAGTAAATATGACAACACTGTTTATGGGTGTTTCTCAGGTTGTCTTCTTAACACTTTCATGAAATGCAGAAACCAAGTGCTTACTCCATTTCATGTATGTTAAATCTAGCTTAAGGCTAATTTATACTCCCTTTATGTATGAAAATAGATGTGCCTATTTCAAACGATGGAACTGTCCCTGTGCCCAGGTGAACTAAGTAAAGATGTTTAAAATGTCTCACAAACTCACCTAGCCTCTCCTCAAAAAGGTCAATAACTATTTGGGCAATGAAAAAATGTGTTTTAAAACATAACATGTTTCATCCTTCATTACGGCTTTATGAAGTTAAAACTGTTCTAATGGCATTTTTCCATTACATGGTACAGGTAGCAGGTACTGGGTACTTTTTTTCGTAATGGAAAACCAAAAAAGGTGAGTAGAGTCGAGGCGAGTCGAGCAGGTACCATGTGATGGAAAAGCGCCATAAGTCCATCCTCAAATGCCAAAACAATAGGAAAACAACTAAATCTCTTCTTCCTCCATGTCTTTCGTTTTCAGAGTGTGTCTGTGTGTGTAAAATAATGACTTGATTGTGGTTTACTAATACTACATCTGACTAAATACATCTATTTACAGTCAATGACAACACCTGTATTGTGCGATTGACTAAATTGCCTTTCAATTGCATTTCATCCAGTATTGAGAGCGTTTTAGAAGAACATCATTTTTGGGGTGTAAAAGTATCAATCCTGTATGTAAGGAAGCCCAAATCTAAGAGTTCTAAACTGGACTACATGTAGCCACACTGCTCCATTGATTTATAGTTGTCTGGCTAATGATGCCAACACACACACACACACACACACACTCTTCATGCTTTCTCTATTACACCCTATACACTTGATAATGTGAATTGATGTTCATAATACTGTACAAAAGAACAAGAGTGATTGTTTTCATACTAAACAAGAAGTGGGCAGAAATAGGACACTTAAATGCAGATGGTGAAAAGGAAAGCAGAGAAAATAGGCTGGAAAACTCATTTCCAACATGTTTATCTTCTTCAGTGAAGCCAAAGGAAAGGAGCTGGGGGACAGGAAGCAATGAAGTTTATAGGAAATGTGGTCTTGATTTTGAGAAACACTACCACTAATAATACCACTGGTGTGACATAGAGGCTGCCAGTGATCCTGAGCGTGGTCTCATGCGTTTACAGTCATTTTACCAAGGTAGGAATTTTAATTTGAGAACAGTTTATTAGTGTTTTAAACTGCTACACGCAGCACATTTAAAACTTGACAAAAAGAGGAATAACACATTGATTTCCTGTAAATAGAGAACTTCAGATTTGAGGCACAGTGGCACTGTGTGAAGAATGTGTTTAAATGGTAGTGAAATGATGCAGAGCAACAGTCGATGATTGTTCAAGACCTCCGAGGACTGGAGTGATGACTTTATGAAAAGACAGAGGTTCGTGCTTGAGGGAGCATTGAGTGTAGCGAGCAATAAAGACAGAAAACGGACAGAAGAGGACTGTTGTGGGGAATTGTGAGGAAGTCTTCAACGGCAGGCCTGTGCCATCACTGTGGATACGAGCATCAGCTAAGTCACTGGGATAGTGGTTCCCAACCTTTTCTTCAGACGCATCCCCCCCAGCCTTGTCAGTTTCATCAACACCATTAATTTTGTGCTGGGTGTTGTTAAACACTGTTAACTTAATACAATGGATACATATATTTTGTCATACAGTTCAACTGTTAATGTTTAGGTGGGTTTGGTCAAGTTTGCATTCTGTTACTAGCCTAGTTGTGGCAGAAGCTAGATCACAGATGGGCAACTGGTGGCCCCCGGGCCGCATGCAGCGTCAGAGCGGGCAGAGCATGCAGCCTCACTGCGGAAATCAAATTGAAATCAATTTCCAAATATCAAATTGTTGGTTTCACAGGTATTGGGAGCAAGCGGCCCATTACATTCCAATTGTATTGTATTGATTTTTGTCATTGCACTGAAATAATTGTATATCACTTAGGAATGTGGATGTTTGTTTTTGTTAGTTCATTAAATGAGTAGAATCATTACTAAATGCATTTGAATATGAAAAATAGAGATGCTAGTTAAATAAACTTTAGTTACTGGCATATATTTTGTTGTTTTCATTAATTTAGTAGCTATATTTGGCTAATTGAATGAGACAGATTAGGGTATCCTACTAGTGGAAGTACACAGTACCAATCTGGCCCTCAGGTAGTGAGGATAACATATTTGTGGCCCTCTCTATAATCAATGTTGCCCATCCCTGAGCTAGATGTTTCAATCATGTATCCATTAGCTACTTTTAGATAACTATTTAAACTATGTATCCATTACTTTTAGCTAACTGTGTCAACCATGGCTACTTTTAGCTAACTATTTCAACTATGTATCCATTTCTTTTAGCTAACTGTGTCAACCTTAGCTATGTTTAGCTAACTATTTCAACCATATATCCATTAGCTACTTTTAGCTAACTATTTCAACTATGTATCCATTTCTTTTAGCTAACTGTGTCAACCTTAGCTATGTTCAGCTAACTATTTCAACCATGTATCCATTACTTGGAACTATTTCAACCATATATCCATTAGTTACTTTTAGCTAAGTATTTCAACTAGGCATCCATTACTTTTAGCTAACTATTTCAACAACAAACCATTAGCTACTTTTGGCTAACAATTTCAACCATGTATCCCAATAAGACTTATTAATAAGTAAACACAATAAAAGAAACAAAAGTTGCTGGGATTTTGCCTTTGTGTGTGTGTGTGTGTGTGTGTGTGTGTGTGTGTGTGTGTGTGTGTGTTCATTCAGTATAATAAAAAAACCTATTCAACACTCCCTCATTAACTAGCTGGCTGCCTGGCAGGGCAATCCATGCTGGCATGCACTGATGACTCCCTGGGTGGGAGAAAGAGAGGTAACACTCAGATGTGAGGCCACTTAAGTTAAAACAGCTACACACACAGACACATAGTACACACAAACACACACACACACACATGCAGGGATGCAACTCAGCAAGAGTGGTTTCCCTTATTCAGCTCGCATGGCACCCCCCTGCAAAGACCACCTGCTAGTTAATACCACTACTCACACACACAGACACTCCCACACACACACACACACACACACACACACACACACACACATACACACACACACACACACACACACACACACACACACACACACACACACACACACACACACACACACACTCACCCCCACATGCAATTCTGTCATGCATGCATATTAGCTCACAAGCATATGTGTGTGTAAACGTGTATAACCACTGCAAAAGCAATATTGACCACACACATGCACATACACGCATGCATGGTTCAGTCTGTTAAAATGACATGCAATTGGAACAATGGGCAGTGGGTATTGCCCCAGAAGAGTATGCGTAAGATTTATACTAATTTCAGCTGTGTGATATTTTTAAGTTATACTTCATGAGTGTGATGCATGCGTGTCTCCCCCTTTTCTCGCTGTGACTCTGACATGGATCTGCCGTCCCTTCAGCCAATCACAGACAAGTGGGATCACATTTACGAGCATGGTTGCCAGGCAACAAGCAGAGAGAGAGAGAGAGAGAGAGAGAGTGAGAAAAAAAGGGAAGTGGTGGCAGAGAAAAAAATAGCCATGTTGTTGCCAAGAGGAGAGGAGAATTCTGAGCAAGATGGCTTAATTGCATTTCACAGAAAACAGTAGCGTGCCGTTCACGGTCAACTGAAGAGGCACTTGATCTGATACAGTTGCTCATGCAACCAAAGTGGTTGAACTGGGGAATGTAGGCTGCTATACATAACTGGGTTAGCATGAGGATTAGTGAGCTACTGACCTTACCACAACCCCACTGAAGACATTATGACCTATATAATCTAAATCAATAATTGAATTGTCTGCCTTTCTCCAAGTTTGTCTCTTTCCAATGTCCAGCGGGGCAGTCCAAGAATCAGCCAATAAGCCAACAGTTTAGCTTGATTATCCAAACCATGTTATTTGGAGACCAAAACAGAAAGTGACTGCCATTGTTGGGCAGTAAAGGGCCATCCACACTACAACTATAACGAGGACAGTGGTGAACGATATCGATAGGATCACTTTCAGGGCGATTTGATGAACGATAGAAACACTGACAGCCAATCAAAATCAATCCCAATTTACAGGGTGTCACATTCAAACTCTGTATAGGCTGTTAATACATAAAGTGTACTTACATAAATCAGCAACATAATATCTCTCTCTCTCTCTCTCTCTCTCTCTCTCTCTGTTTTATTATTCTTATTATTATATCCTTATTAATTAGAATCCTGGAGCTTTATGAATAGATTAATCGTTTTGTCCGAAAATAGTCGAAAATGTCGAATAATTTTCCACAGCCAAAGATGAGCTCAGTAAGATAGCTTGTTGTATATTCAACTAATAGTCCTGACATTTAAGAAGCATTTTTGCTCGAAAAATGACAAGAACTATTAATCGTTTATCAAAACAATCAGCAATTCATTTTGTGTCTATCGACTAATTTGTGCATTAGTGATTCTTAAAATAAGTTATTTCTTTCCTTCTTTGCCACCCTCTCTATTCCCTGTGTAAGTAGTTCTTGGCTGAGAGGCCTGCTGTTGTTGAGAGCTACAAAAACAGAATTATTGTCTTTAATTAAGCCTCAACCTCAGTGTGCGTCTTTTTCTCTCCACAGCCACCCCCTATCCCTCTCCCTCTCTCTCTCTCTCTCTCTCTCTCTCTCTCTCTCCTCCATAGAGCTTTTCTCTCACTCACCCATCTCTTCGGTGCTTACTCTACCCTTATGCTCACCCCAAACGCTCATCTTTTCTCTTCCCTCCTCTCCTGTTCCCCCCTGCTCCTTACTTCCCAACACGTTCCTCCCATTAAATCCTGCCTTGCATCATTCCTATTCCTTCTTTGCTCTCCTCCTTCCCTTCCTGGCTCCCTCTGTCTCTGGTAGCTCTCTAAGGACATTTCCTGATGTCACAGTGCAGTATTGTCCCAGAGGTCAACAACACAAGACATGCTCTGTTGCACACGCGCACACACACACACACACACACACACACACACACACACACACACACACACACACACACACACACACACACACACACACACACACACACACACACACACACACACACACACACACACACACACACACAGTACATATGCAGTGCACTCCCTCAGTAAGCATGGGAAGCTGAGCTCAGTGAGTCTTGCTGTTCCAAGGCCAAGTCCTGTTTAATGAGACTAAGAGGCTGGAGTGAAGAGTGCAATGAATGTAAGAGAGAGAGAGAGAGAGAGAGAGAGAGAGAGAGAGATAGAGAGAGAGAGAGTGTGTGTGTGTGTGTGTGTGTGTGTGTGTGTGTGTGTGTGTGTGTGTGCGTGTGTGTGTGTGTGTGTGTGTGTTTGTGTGTGCTCAGAGTTAGTGAGAGTTAGGTGTTAATCCGCAGCATTAACAACCATCAGCCAGGCGTGATAACTGGTGTGGCTGCTGCTGGCTCAGCTGTACACACACACACACACACACACACACACACACACACACACACACACACATGCACACACCCTTGTACTGCTCTCCTTCTGACAACATAATTCAGTAAACCCTGACCACAATGATCAGAACTACACGCCTATTCTCAGCCCTTTCTCTAACCTTAAAGGTTAGAGATTGACCCGTTGCTCTGGAAAGTTATCACTGCATTAATCATTTTATCTTTAGTTGTAAAATATCGCAAGGTAAACAGTAGAAATACGAGTTCACATTATATAGTAATTACCAGAAATGTGTTCTTACATGTATTTGATTGGCCACAGCAATGCCAGACAACCCTGCATTTGTTTTGTTTAACCGTGTATCTGAGTCGTGCATTTGAGTCCTTCAGTGTCGTGTGTCTCAGTCGTAACATTTGAAATGTTAAAAAAGTAGAGATGCACCGATTACAACTTTCTAAGCCGATTCCGATTTCCGATTTTCTTTGAGTTAGGCCAGCCGATTCCGATTTCATTTTTTCTAACCACTTTACAGCACACACAAACATTTATTTTCTATCTTTTCTTTAATAGAACATTTTGCACAGAACATAGAACATTTTTTGAACAGATAATGAATCACTATAAAATAGAACTATATAAATTACTCCTGGTGTGGGAAATTCACACACATCTAAAGTGCAATGTTAGAACCATTTCCTTCTTTTCACATCCAATATCCAACTAAAAAAATGTGATTTGGGTTTTTGGTGTCGTCCCTCCACGCCCTACTTTCTCCTTGCAGGTGTTGCATATTGCAAACTTGTTATCTTCTGCACACATGCTGAAGAATTTCCAAACAGCTGACATGTTGCAGGTTAATTCATGAGGTTCCTACATGTGCGAGAACAGCGCCGACACACGCTTCACACCGCGAGCGACGAGCGACACACGGCGGAAAAGTTGAGAGAAAGGAAAAAGAGACTGTGCTGTCGTGTCCGTGTCTGCGTGCGTCCTTGAGAACTGTAACTGGTATAACTTATGTTGTCAGTTAATTGTAGCGTTGACCGGCATGAAATTGGCATATGTCAGACTGACCTGCCGGTCGCCGGTCATGGCTAAGCACGTGAAAACCGGCCAATTCCGGTCACTGGCCGGTCTATCGGTGCATCTCTACAAAAAAGATTATAAAACATGTTTTTAGGACTAAGGTAACCTCTTTAAATGTCGTATTTGGTCTGACCAAGAGACCAAAACCAAAGACTTTCAATTTACAAAGATATAACATTTCATGAAATTCTCAAATGTGAGATGCTGGAACCAGCACATTAAAAAGAGTTTTTAATGAATCTATTGTCATGATAGCACTGCCTCTGTGTTCCTCCTCAAAGCCCTGAAACTACAGAGTGGAATCGTTATATTCTGGCATGTTTACAACATATTCCTTTCCTGCTTTCGTCATATTTGTTACGCATGTGCTTCCATTTGTCCTTCGTGATGCGCATGTGTCTATTTGCGTACAGGTAGTGCGTGTGTACTTCATCTTTATCCATTCATTTTTTTCTCTACCCTTCATCCCCTTCCATTTGCTGCACCTCTGCCACTGGGGTGCATTGCCATGGCAACAGTGGCACACACACAGATGGCAGTGTGTTATGTTTTTGGGGCTCTCTGTCTAACAAGGGCTGAGGCATTCCTACACACACTTTTTTATATTCCATATTATATTAAATTAACAATTGTAATATCTTTGGACATGGAAGTTGATTCTTGACCTTGTGTGACAAACGAGTCTCAACTCAAGCTCGCCTTGGTGACGCAGCTGAAAGCTATGGTTTGATCGCACAGTTCTAATATAGATGCTGTGTATTTCTGTGTAGAGCAGGGTACCGACCGAATTGTAGTAAATAAGTATCGAGTATCGAAAAATGCCTCGTCATAAAATACCAAATTTCAATACTTACGGAGTAAATCTCATCAGAGTCAGTGAGCCAATAAGCATGCAGCATGCTTCTACCAAGATCTAATAATGCTGCTGATTGGCTGTCAGACGTTACGCGTCGTAGAGACACGCAGGAAAAACTCCACGTTACGCACAGAGACGGGGCTCACGAAGTAGGAGCTGCAAAATAAATAAAAAGATTTGTGCCGTAACGTGTTATGTTGTAATTTCTTTTTGTTAAAATGGATTATAAAATTGGTATCGAAAGAAGTATCTTTCAGGAACCGGTATCAAATTCACAGTATAGACCTTTTTCACGGCAGACATGTTGACGTGTCATAGTAGGAAAAGCACAGGTGTGTTCAAAACCATTAATGATGGCTGCATTCCATTTAGGTGAGGTCCTGGTATTGTGCATGCTGACTCACTGAAATAGCTTACTGGGAAACTTGATGGAATTGAGCCATCGTTAAGGTTATCAATTTCAGCTTTTCCTACTACGATAAGTAAAAATGTCTGCTGTGAAAAAGTTCCATTGGTATCGGTACCGGTATTGACATTTTTTTAACGATAGCCAGCCCTAGTAGTCTCTGACAGCCTTAGTCTGTGCACAACAAGCCTGTGAATTCACTTCAACCAGCCGATGGGAACGCTTCTAAGTTGCTCGTTATTTGTTGTGCTATGTCAACAGTTCTCTTGACAGTCACTGGAAGCTGCATCATAGTTGGAGAGAGACTCATTAGCAGCAACAGCAGAACAGTGTTTCCCACAGCTACCTGACCTCCTGCCAGCCAGCATGCTCAGAACTAAATCAGAATCAGAATCAGCTTTATTGGCCAGGTTTGCGTAGACAAACAAGGAATTTGACTCCGGTAATCTTTGCTCTCAAAGTACAACACTTAACATATTAAGAATAAAAGCAGAGATGACGGTAAGAATATAAAAAATAGTGTTCTCAGGGACACGCTTTCACCTCCTGACCGTGTGTGTGTGTGTGTGTGTGTGTGTGTCTGCTTGTGTTATATGTTAAACTATCTGTGTTACTGTAGGGGTCTTGACCCAATTGTTCTCTCATTCTGCTAATTTTCCTCCAATCTGGTTTTCTGTGATGCTTTATCTGTGGGAGTCAAGTGATGCAGCGGAGCATGCATGATGTCCAGACTACATTACCCACAATGCTATATTTAGCCCACTGCAGTGTGTGACTCAGCACAGCCGAGCCTAACTCTTACTTGTTATGCTGCAACACTATATGTACAGCTACATGGACACTTAACTTGTATTTCTTTTCAGAAAGACTGGGCCACAAAAGCAGCATCATAACAAGCATGATTGCTGGAAGCCACATGATAAAATCAAGATTGTAACGCCAGAATACAGAAACACATGCTTACACGGAATCTGCGAATGCAGAATTTCGCAGAATTTCCCGTAGATGTTTTGCAGATTTTCCGGCAGATTTTCCGAGGATTTTGAAAAAAAAAAAAAAAAAAAAAATTAGAAAGTGTGTGAAGGTTCTCAGTCATCCTGGTCATGGCAGTTCTCTGTGATAAGCGGCAACTGGAAGAATTTCTTGATGAATTTCCTAAAGAATTTCTTTTCTTGTACTTCAAGCAACTCCAGTTGCCTTTGCTTATCACAGAGAAAACTCAGAATGTTGACACATCTCCACCCCAAGCAGATTTTCATTCTGGATCACCAATGAAAACTGTAAAAATAATCTGCAGATTCTGTTTGGGTCTGGATCAGTGGCATTCAGGGGATCCTATCCATGGGTAAATCAACATTGTATGCTTATAGGTTTGTCAGACACTGAGGGATGTATTAGTCTGAGATTAAACAAGCACTATAATTACATTAAGGGTTAATATCCATTCATAAGTGTGTGTGTGTGTGTGTGTGTGTGTGTGTGTGTGTGTAATCCTCTTTCTGCTATCTTCTTGACACAATGAGACGCACAGACAACCTCTCTTGCCCTGCTCATATGATACGTCCATGCAGATGGCATGCTGCGTGTTACAGTGGACACCATCTGTAGAACGCATGGCTACTATTGTGCATATTGACGTGTGAGTGTTATTAAGACTGTGTGAGAATGTGTGTTTGTTCTGTACATGCACATAAACATATGTTAAACTGTGTTGCAGAAGGTATGTTGGGAGCGTGTGTGCTCTGTGCGGCAGTGATTAGTGTGTGGTTAGTGACATGAAGTGTGGATGAGCAGTGAATACCAAACACTTTTTCATGCAGGGCATGATCATGTATGTTAGCACTTTTCCAAGCCTCTGTATGTATATAGCAGTCATTCTGAGGGCTCCGTGTAACGTGTGCGTGGGTGTTAAGAAATACCAGTTGACTTGACTGAAGCTTTATCATTCCCTCTTTGCTAGGGATGTAAGGATACACTCAACTCACAATTCAATACGATTCGCGATTTTAAGTTCAAGATACGATTTTGATGAGGAATGAGCTGCCAACACGTTCTCACACTCATCTCGTAAAATATGGACGCTTGGTCAGGTGCCTTTGTCGTTCTTATTGACGCTAAAAGTCTCCTTTAGCGGCTATAAGTAAACATGCTTGGTCAGGACTATTGCCGTCCCTTTAGCGATTTAAGTAAACGCGCTTGGTCGGGACTATTGCCGTCCCTTTAGCGGCTATAAGTAAACGAGCTTGGTCGGGACTATTGCCGTCCCTTTAGCGATTTAAGTAAACGTGCTTGGTCGGGACTATTGCCGTCCCTTTAGCGATTTAAGTAAACACGCTTGGTTGGGACTATTGCCGTCCCTTTAGCGATTTAAGTAAACACGCTTGGTCGGGACTATTGCCGTCCCTTTAGCGGCTATAAGTAAACGAGCTTGGTCGGGACTATTGACCCTTTTGACGCAGTTATGTTAAGGAAAAGGTCGTGGGTGGGCTTACGGTTCCGTGACACGCGGGAACTACGGGACAGTTGGGTTTAGGAAAGGGTCGTGGGTGGGCTAACGTTCCGTTACACGCGGGAAGAACGGGACGGTTGGGTTTAGGAAAGGGTCGTGGGTGGGCGTACGGTTCTGTGACACGCGGGAGGAAAGAAAAAAACAACTATAGCAAGCGTGACAAGTGGGACGCGAACCCCGCTCTCCTGGGTGACAGTCCTGTGTTTGACCCATCTACCCCCCCAACCAACCTCCTTATGTGGAAATTCGGCCTTACATACTACTCTCTAAATTCTATCTAACTGCTGCTCACCCCGGTGAGTTACACAAACACGCTGAAAGACGCCTTTTTCGTCGCATCAGACGCTGACAGCCACTGTCCAAATGTCCTTATTTTACGAGTTCGGAATGAGAACGGGTTGGAGCTGCAGATAAATGACTGTAATAAATCCTGTGAACTGTGCAAAACAATAGATGTATCAGTATGTATAAGTGCAATTCAAATTTTATTTCATCAAAAATGTATTAAAATAAATAAAAAAAAAAAAAACTCTTCAAAAAAATAAACCAAGTAGACATAGTGATGTCTGAAGTCAAACAAATGAAATCAAAAGTAAATTATGCGTTTGGCCATTTGAAAATTGCATCACAATTCTTTTTTTTAATCTCAACCGGTTGTTTTCTTTACATATTTAACAGATTAACGATGCATTGTTGCATCCCTACTCATCACTGTCAAACAAATAGAGTAAAAAAAAAAAATAAGAAGAAAATGTCTTGGTTTGTTGAGTCTGATCAAAGCCCTCATTTTGGTGAGTACCAACCTTGCAAGTGTTCTTGGGCAAGACACTGATTCCACTTTACCTCTTCAGGATTGATTTCCTGACCCCTGACCTCTATTTCTTGTTTTGCTCAATAAAACATCACCTGACAAGAACACATCATTGCAGGTCAAAATCTTAAATTTAATAGGTCATAACTGCTGCACCAGGGACGGACATATCAGCTTGTTGGTGATCAACCAAAGGATGCTTGCATCATTCTTGGGAGCAACATGATTTATAGTTCCAGCTGCTCGCTCAACAGAGCCTGAATTGGACCAAAGAAGGTGCCAGTACCCTAACTTAGCAGTTGCATGACATGATCATTGCATGTGTCTTGGATATATTATTATTCATACGTATACCTTGTGAGGGTGATCCCAAATAGTCGAGGATTCCTGATTCGACTATCAATCTCACAGTAGAATCATTGCAGTGCTCATGAAAAAAAGGATTATTTTATTCGGGCTATATGGGAGTGGTGAATGTCTGATTTGACATATAATTGCTTGGTTTCTCCCAATAAATCATGATGTATAGCCTATTTCTGTATAAAGATCAGCCTATTATATTATTATATTATATTATACTACCAGAAGTGTCGGTACCCAGTACTGTTGAGTACTTGCCTATTTCAGGCACCGTCTAGCTATCAGGGGTTTTCAATGTATTTCAGGCCAAGGACCCCTTAGCTGAAAGAGTAGGGACCCCCTACTACATATACTGTATAAAATTAAGTTGCATTAAACTGGGCCGGATGGATGAAAATGAATGGCAGTGGATTCACTGACACAATGCTTAAGTTTAACTGTTTGGCTACTATATTGACTACCTTACCTATAGTAAGCTTATCTTCAACGTGTAAATTAATATATATTTTTTAAGTTTTTTTTTTCCACAAACAGGCCAGTTTATCTTTGCTATTTAAATGTTCAGACATATTTTAATTTTTGAGAAAAAAAATGTTAAACATAATTTGGCGGCCCCCCTGCACCAACACTGAGGACCCCTTAGGGGTCACGGACCCCCTGTTGAATATCTCTGATCTACATATTATCGTACAGTACACTATGAGATTGGTACATATGGTACAGCATCATCTCATCTATGTCAGGGTTTTGGTATTTTGTGGTGTGTATTATTTTTGTAGTCGGTTTCTGTTCTGTATTGTGCTTGTTTCCTGTTTTATTTTGTAGTCTGTCTTGTCTCCCTTGTCTTGTCTAGCTTTCTTCCTGTCTTTGTTTGTTTCCCGCCTTTTTTGATTTGTTCCACCTGTTGTGTCACCTGCCTCTCGTTCCCTCGTTACCTTGTGTATTTAGCCTCTCTGTTTTCCCTTGTCTCTTGTCGGATCATTGTTTGTGTCTGGTTTTGTTCCTGTCAGCACGTCGTAGCCTGTTCTGTTGTTTTCTGCCTGCTCCATTTTTGGACCGCCTTTGGTTTGCTCCTGTTTTTGTGTTAATAAATCCTCGTGCTCATTACTCCTTCGCCTGCTCTCTGCATTTGGGTCCACCATCCTCGCTAACCATGACAATCTAACTTTCCAGTCCATATTTCCAAAAAAGGTCAAAGTATTGCTTTCATGTGATTTTCTTGAAAACGTGGCGCATAGAAGGATTTAATCTTGATACAAATACAGTTATATTCCACGTTCCAAGACCATTTTTGGGGGATTTTCCATGGTAAAACTGCACACCAAGAACAAGCCAATTTATCTCTGAAAAAAAACAAGTTTCTGGACTAGATTGCTTGACTCTGTTGACAGATATTTTCACCGTGTATGGATAAGAATACTTGACTTGTGGTGATAACCCTCTGTTCTTTCTGCATGAATGTTTACTCTTTATTGAACTGTTGCAAGTTTAAAGTGAGAAAATTGCCCAGAGGCTACAAAAATGTTCAGCTGACCATCCCAGCATGTGATACCAGAACACACACACACACACACACACACACACACACAAACAGAGTGACAAAAATATGTTACGGAGATCAGATTTCACTTGAATGTAACACAGTGTATTTGCCAGAGCTGTGAGAGCTCTTTAAGATCATGTGTCAGGTCGCCTTGAGAGGTTAGGAAGTCCAGACAGCGCTGAAAATCAGCCGGTACTGAGAGAAGAGCTGTCACCTACAGTACACTGGCATCAAACAGTGGCTTGTTTGCTTATTTCTTCCTGTGAAAGGCTCATTGCATGGGTGGAAACTAGGGATGCACCGATCCGACTTTTTCAGTCCCGATACCAATACCAGGGCTTTGTGTATCTGTCGATACCCGATACCGATCCGATACTGTTGTTGAATTAATAATAAACTGTATACCTTTTCCACCTTATACCTTCCTTCCACTATGTGGAAGAGACGAAAGGCACCAGACTTTCCTAACTAAACATTACTTTCCTAACTAATACAAAATAACATAGATGTAATGTATTGAATTCTTATTTATTTGTTATTTAAAAAATAACGATTTTGATTGATTTTTTTTTGATCGATGATTCGATTTGAATGCACAAGTTGTGCATTCAAATCAAAAATATAATGTAATCAAACTTAAAATAAACTTAAATAACAATCATGGGCCTTTATATAGGTTTATAATGGCTTATTCTACTGTCAGGAGTACATAGAATATCACAAAAACATTTTAATGTCATCATGTTTACTAAAAGCTTTGATTACTAAAAGCTTTGCTTGGCTCATCAACATTATATAACGTTATATGAAGGAGAATGAACATTATATAACGTTATATGAAGGAGAATGAACATTATATAACGTTATATGAAGGAGAATGAACATTATATAACGTTATATGAAGGAGAATGCACAAAACAGTTACAGAATCTAAACTAGTTTTTTTTCTGCAAACTGCAAAGTAGTAAAATAAACTCGAATCGAATGAATACACATACAAACAACTTTAACATTGTTTCCCTTTCAAAACAAAATAGTTGTAAGCTAGTTGTATAAACACTACCTTGGCCACAGGTTAAGTTAGGTTGTAGTGTGGTTGTAGTGGGCGACTGAACGTAGCTCCGCTGTCAGCCTCCTTCGCTGTTTGAATAATGTTAGCAGGTTGGCGGACGTATTTCAGCGAGGCAAGGCATCTTAAATCCAGTGTTTTAATCATTGCTCTGAACCCGTCTTTCTCAACGGTCTGTAGCGGGACTGTAGTTGGATTGCGTTCATAATGTTGCTCCGCTGCATGCTTGAAGTGACAAGTCTTTCACGTTAGCACTGTAACGTTAGCACGGTAACGTTAGCACGGCCGAGTAACGTTAGAGCGACGGGCAACAACAGTGGCTAAATTATGTCCGATTTTTTAGAAACAAGAAACCTTGCAACAACACACGGCTCCTCTCTTGAGCATATGTTGTTCTGGTGTATCTCCGGTCTTTCTTCATCCTCTAACTTTCTTCTCTGTTCTTGAATGTGCAGTAGTGACCGGAGCCTTTCCCATCTTAACAGACTGTTATGCTACCTGGCTAGCTAACAGCTATAATGTTACCCAACATGCCGTTCGGAAGTGTACCTACATTTGTAAATGTAAAATTATTAGTGTTAGAAACTGTTTAAGTCACAAATTGTTATGTGCTATGGTGTTTTATCCTTTTAAAGAAAGTTAGTTGTGGGTTATTAATTGTTGTGTTATAAAGTTACTACCATGAGTGAGAAGGGTACGCAGTTAACAGGGGTCCCAGTGCTGCGACGGAGGAAAAAAAAAAAAAAAACTGGATCGGCCTGTGGATCTGTTAATTCTTCCAATCCCCGATTCAGCTATTTTGTCAATGTCGGGGCGATATCCGATCTTAATATCTAATCGGTGCACCCCTAGTGGAAACTGGTCTTAATTTGAGAATAAAGGCATTTTAATTTTGCACAAGTCCTACCGAGTGCCTTGGATTGGTTTTGAAGGAGACATGTTTGGTCAACCCAGTTGTTTTTAAACGTGCTATATAAATAAATTGACATTGACATTGACATGTATTTTTTTTAAATCTTTTTTTGTGGCCAGTTTTCACCTATGCAAGGAGCCCTTCACGAGATGAAATAAACACAGGAATATCCAAAGAGCACCTGTAATACCCAGTTCAGACCAAAGATTTGCAACAAGACGAGTTGAAACTTGCAACTTCTTGCAACGAGCCGGGCTGCAGCGCTCTGAAACCTGCCAGTCCACACAGACGAGACGGTGCATCATCTCCATGACAACGCCTCTGTACTTCCGTTCTAACTTCCAAATGTTAGGCTTTTTTGTAGCTGGATGTATCATTTGTTATCATTTGCGTCTGTATATGGGCGTACTTATGTGGATAACGTTAGTGATAGTGAGATGCTTGATACAGTTACATTTCTAGTGATGAATCGGCGAAAACACGTTTTATTTCTCTGATTCACGGCTTTGTTCTAACGCTGCTGGGCACTCCCTCTCTTCAGTCACTCTCTATCTCTCTCCACCGTATAACGTTACCGTGCTTTCGGGCGCTCGTCGAGGCTCCGGCTAAAGCTTTGCCATTTCGACCAGCTGTTTGTAACATAAAAATAAAATGGATTATGGACCATTTTATTTCTATAGTTTATAGCTGACTTTACCGGCTGACTTCTCTATTGGCTGTTGACGTTTCTCATCTTCTAAAACCAGCCTCCGTGACTTGAACAGCTGAGTCGCAGCGAACCATCAGCTGGTTTGAGTCGAGCTAACCCCTCAGTTACATTAGCTACAAGACACAGCGACAAAGCGGCAGGCTGCCATTCATTTTCAATGGGAGTGGTCTATTTTATGCAAATGCTGAGCGATGTGACAAAGCGACTGCCAATCAGAGTGAAGGCAGCGTGAGGGCAGCGTGACGTATGTACGTTGGTTGCTCGAGTCGAAGAAAATCATTCAAGATGGCGGAAACGCTTCAGGACATCGTATTTCTGTATATATCTGATATGTTTGGCATTTTATCTCATATATTGTGTTACCCCTATCGAGACATAAATACTTTTAAATCCAAAAACATTGTTTTTGTGACTTGACAATACCTCTGAAGTGACTTGTAAGGCCTCTTGCAGATACTAGGCAATAGCAAGCTACTATCGATACAGAAGCGTCACCGTGTCAAACGTTCACAGAAACAAATCGAACAAACTTCAGTTCCGCCAAGCTGTGAGAAAATGGAGGAAAAAATTATTTTAGTGGTGTCCACTTTCCCGGTCCTGTAGAATCTAACCTTAGATTCGTACAGAGACATTAACATTAAATACGTATATCTATGGGTCTATCCACAAAGTAAACAGAGGGGACGTGCTTGAAGGTAGCACCAGAGAATTTCAGTTTACTTTTGGCAAGCAACCAGGAGTAAGCTAGGCACGCCCAGGAACGCCCATCAAGCATGTGCGTGTTGCTGTCTTTTGTAGCTAATGTGACTGTAGGGTAAGACGTGCCAATTCAGAGCACTGAAACTTTTCCCTGCAACGTTCTAAAACGGTTTCGTCTCACCGCGAATCTTTGGTCTGAACTGGTCTTTAGCGAACACGATACAAGAAAGACCCAGCAGCGCTTCCACTCCTTTGTCTGCAGTGGCTTTATTTGCTGTTCAGCATTCGTACCATTACAATCAAGGAATACCTACAGGTATTATGTAACCCAGAGGTAAAATGGGCAATAAATAGAATAAATGTATAAATAAATAAGTCCTGGGTGAAATAATTATGCAATAAATATTTTGGTAATTTTATACAAGTGATTATAAAATACATGTGAAAACTATATAAGTATAAATAAATGCTTTATGTTGAAAGGATCGCTTGTAAACATTGATATCATCCAATACGAGGGCATATTGTTATTGTGGCGTATTGAGTGTTACTACACCCTAGCCAATAGAGTGTTTAGACCCGCCTCTCAGCCGTTCGCGCTGGTGAGGGAGATCTGAAGTGACGCCAGTGTAGCTAAATCATCGTAGCAGTACATTAATTATAAATTTTAAGTATTGATATTCGATTCTGTGACTGTTGACTGTAACTAATTGTGTGAAACACTCAAGAGTGTCTAATCCAGAGGGCATGCTCAAGCTAATGTGCTTCCTCTTTGCACTGGTGAGTTGGTTATGTTCCACTAGCCTATATGCTAATGTCCGCCATTGGGTGCCCATTGTTCTCAATGTAAACAGCTGCTGCTAACTTGAAGCTAACAGCTAAAGTGTATTATCCTTGTTAAGTTACTAAAATGGATATAACGATAAAACGGGATATTTTTACTGTGTTCCGGGCTACTATCGCTGGTGAGTGGAGTATCTCCGTCAAGTTATATGTTTTGAAATTGTGTTTAACGTCGAGCTAACTTGCTGTATTAACGGTTGCGGCCTAGCGGCCCACTGGAACCCTGCTAATAGCCTGTTGAGACACTAATACTAGTGAATGATAATGAGGTCTGACTTTCATGCATTTCATTCATTCATTTAGGGCTATTAAGCATATTTTGAATGCATTTCTGTGTAATTGTGTTACATCTATGTATTGTTGTTATGCACCTTAGTGATAACTATGTATTATGGTTATGCACTTTATTTCAAAATGATAGTTATGATATATTGAGGAATGTAATATGTTGTACAACTGAACTAGAAACATGATACTGTGATTAGCGATATTGAGTTCATTGATACCAGCCTTAGCCTATGACAGTAATGTCAACAGTGTTAGCTCTAATTTAGAGTAATTTAGTAATTTTATGTTGACCTATTCCATATAGGTCAGGTTTTTTAGGGAGATTCAGAGTTTGAGAGATCGCGGTCTGGTGGAGTCTAGACCGGAGTTGGAAATACTCAGAGACCTTGGAGAAACTGTTCCAGACTGGATGGTGAGCCAAGCCTCACTTGATTAAGAGCCCGGTTGTAGCCAGGAGGTGGCAACCTAGAGACCTCAAGCCGGAGAACCTTGATCTATTAGGGGTCAGGTAGAACTTAGTGCACACCGACACTTGTTTTCCTTGGAGGAGGACAATTACCCTGTGCATTGATCCACTATCGATGACTTGTGGAATTGTGAACATTATTTTAACAGACCCGGGTCAAAATCTATTTTGAGTGCACTCGTAATTGAACTGAACATTTATTATTTTGATACTTTGTAATTTTTTTACTTTTGTACAGGGGATCCCACTTTTCCACTTCACTACATTTGTGATACATAATTGTTACTGTATTGGTGCTATTTACCTTGTTACGCATCGCATTCAATACAGGCAGTTAAACTTTCTTCTGTGCCTTGTGTTGTTCTTTCACTGTGGTAATCCAATCTTTTGGCTTCAGCGAGCAAACCTATAATCTTCTGACCTGGCCCAATTCCAAACATCTAGATACCTTGAATATTTATAACTATCAGGCAAATTTGGTGGTTATCCATATAGAAGTGGCCAGCCATTGAGTAGCTGGTTACATATAAATTTGGCCAGCCATTGAGTAGCTGGTTACAATCAGGTCTGGATGTGTTGTAAATATGTTACATTCCATTATTCTTTTTGTAAACAAAGACTCTCTTTTATCTGTTTTTATTGGTCTTATACATTTGTATCACGAATTGTTACACTGTTTTCCTAACTTCCTGAATATGCATCTGCGTGAACCTACCTTGAACCAATCCTCCTTTCCTATGAAGCCTCTTTCTTATCTTTGTACGCTTCGAGTCGCTTTGTTCTCCGAGATCTCATAACTGCTTTCAGAATCAACTCAGAGAGGTAAAGCCAGTAGATGATAGGATGCGGACCACAAAACAATCATGAACGGATTTTGTCATAACAGGATGTGTCATAATAAATGGATGTAGTGGAATTATATTGGACCTTAGACTGAAATTCAAACGTCAACATTTGTATCAATGAGAGGAAAGATGTCCGATCAATATCAGGCTGCTAAGGTGCACAAATGTATTTTCAATTGATTTTCCCTTTCATTGATTCTAGTTCGGTGTCAGGTTGCTGGTGAAGTGAGTGAAGGGGATTTGAAACCGTAGTGTACTGTATGGTGGTTTTGTGATATTGCTTTTCCATTATAAAGGCTAGGATGTTTTGAAATGCATTAGTGAGGTCATCACATATGGAGCTGGGAGGGATTCAATTTCTTGCTCAAGAACACTTCACCAGGGTGGCTGCTTGCTCCCAACCCTACACCTGACAACAGCCTTCCTTTACACAGTGCTGGCAGAAGTACTCCGATCCTTTACTTAAGTAAAAGTAGCAATACAAGATTGAAAATACTCCACTACAAGTAAAAGTCCTGCACTGAAAATATTACAAGTATACGTATTATTAGCAAAACAAACTTAAAGTATCAAAAGTCTTCATCATGCTGAAAAAATAAACCTTTTGTTGGGTTTTACTATTACTGATGCATTCAAGTGTAATTAACATTTCACCGTTGTAGCTGGTCGAGGTGGAACTGATTTGAACTATTATATATATATGTTGGGTAATTTAATATATTTTACGTACAAAACATGATTTATTGTTGTCTTGTTTTATAAATTCATCTTCTGTTTTGTATGTAAAATTGTGGTCTGAAAATAACTAAAGCTGTAAGGATGTAATGGAGTAAAAAGTACATTTCCCACTGAATTGTAGTGGAGTAGATGTATAATGTAGCACAACATGGAAATACTCAAGTTAAGTACCTTAAATCTGTACTCAAGTACAGTATGTTTAATCTACTTAGCCTTTACAATAGGATTCTTCTCTGAGCAGCACGACAGCACATTGAGGATAACAAGTTCAACTGTGTTATAATAACCCATTATGTCAACGTGTAAAACTGTGTAACTTTTCTGGTTTTGCATCTCTCCAAAATAGTTGTTGCCCCATTCAGATTTATTTTGATAATTTTTTGGGCATTATAGCCTTTAATAGACAGGAAAGGAGGGAGAGAGAGAGGGGGAAGACCTGCAGCAAATGGCCGTAGGTCGGACTTGAACCCTGAGCCCCTGCGTCAAGGACTGGACCTCTGCATAGGGATGACCGCTCTACCAGGTGAGCTACCCAGGCGCCCGTATTCAGATATTTATTTTTGACCTGTTTAAAAAACTTTTTTTTTTTTTAGTTGTGGGGTTATGGCATTCTGCTAAATTTGTGGTAGAAAAGTGCCATTGACACAGTAGCCTATGATTTGTGCTCATGGTTAAAAGCAACAGGTAAGATCAGGCCAACATTGTTTAGATAGCACTCCTATATCTATCAACATGCCTTTTCCTTTACAACACTCCGTTGACTCCTTACTGTTTTTACCACAGCTCTTGTGTAATGTCAGTGCAATCTGGCCTGGCTGGTTTCACTTTCTGAGTTGCTATTTTTAGCAGCAGAAACTGTCCTTGGCCAACAACCCCATTTTTTGAGTAACTATGCCCTGTCTGGAGGCCTATAGTTTAGCCCTGCCTTGGTCTCTGGGGAAAGAGGGAATGTGTATTTCAGTGTGTATATTCGAGTGTGTCATTGTGTGCGTGTATGTGTGTAAAAGAGATTTAAAGCCTCTGTAATCAAAGCCAGAGAAAGTGCCTGCTTTCCCAGGCCCAGCTGACTCCACTCTGAACCACTACACCAGCACACTCACTGTTCTACAGTATCCTGCTTCTTAACAGGTCCAAGGCACTCAGTATGTGTGTGTACATCTGTGCATGTGGGTTTGGCGGGTAAACAAGTTGTCTGGATCATTGATGTTTTCTTGCAGTTAGTTACTAACTAGTTACTTACTTTTTGAACGGCTCTGGTTCCGGAAGTGGTTTTCCCCATTTAGTATCGCCATTGACGTTTTAGAAAATGTTTATATAAAGAATTTAAAGCCTGGAACCAAGCCAACCAGCATTAAGATGATTTGTGAACATAAAGCATTTGATTTGGTGCAAAAGAACATTTTGAAAATGGCAAAAATGGCATAGGTACAAGACTGTGCGCAGAAACCATCATAGACTTCAATGGTAGAAGCTTGCTAGCCGTTCGCGTGTTCGCAGGTGGGGTAAACATTTCCATGGTCCAACAGCGAGCTCCACCAATCAGAGACGTCACCGTTATGCTTAGGATTGTGGGTAGTGTAGTACTTCTCCATGACATCTAAAAAAAACTACAGGGGCAAAAACCTTTGTTTTAATTATCTCATAGCTCATGGTCAGTTCACCTTGGATGGTTTAGACCTAATGGCTGATAATCAAAATCCTCATGGAGAAAATAAATAGGATTTTCACCTCTGGAACCACACTGTTGACCTCATTCACATTAGGACTGGGCAATAGATTGATCTTATTATCGATATATGAGGCTAGATATCGTCTTAAATTTTGGACATCGTAATATTGTGATATGACACAAATGTTGTCTGTTCCTGGTTTCACAGGCTGCATTACAGTAAAGTGATGTCATTTTCTGAACTTACTGGCTGTTCTATTATTTGCCTTTACCCATTTAGGTATTATATCCACATTACTGATGCTATCTAAAATCTCATTGTGTTAATATTTTGTGAAAGCAGCAATTGTCAACCCTACACTATCGCCGCAATATCAATATCGATGTAATTGGTAAAAAATATCGTGATATTTGATTTTCTCCATATAGCTATAATTCATATCAGATTATCATGATCTCTGGGTTTGATGATGGGCCCTTATTTGAATGCCCCCACCGAAGATGTCAGCTAAGAAAACAAATACTCTGGATTTGTGCTTGTGGTTGACGTTGAGGTGACCACTGGTATTTGTGATGTGAAATACAGAACGTGCAGTGCATCACACAGTAAATGGATGTGAGTTGAGCTGTATGTGAGAAAGGAGAGAAATCCTGTGCAGACAGAATATACAGAAAACTCCTATTATGCGGTTTTATGGCTTCTACACTTTAAAGTCAGTGCTATGGGCTGTCAAGTTGTTTGGATGGTTATTCCCATATGACAGGAAAGCAACACATCTCTCCCTTAGACTGAAATCTTTGAGAATAAAAGAGAGACAGAGAGGAAGGGAGGGAGCAAGACTAAGATAGAAGACTAAGACATAGAGTAGACAGTTTAACATGATGCTATCCCTAAAACAACAATGCTCATACACACATAAAGTTAGATCTCCAATACATTTTAATGTGAAGCTTCTGGCTTTGACCTTTGACCTCTTTCTTCTCTTCACTATGGTTATCATCCTGCTTTTCAGTTCTCTTCTTCCTACCACTCCCATAAGTATGGGTGATATGGAAAAATCATCTCATTGTATGTATATTAGTCTTTTTTCCCAGATCAGTAAACATCTCTCTGACACAATGACAAGAAAAATGAAACATTATAGCATAAAGGTGCAAGGCAAAGGTACAATTTGTTGCTGGACTATTGCATTGGATTGCATTGCAGTGTTGTTCACATTATTTTGTCTACCTCCTGTGGATCTATATCCCCCGTTGTCTTGTTTTGTGCTGTCAGTCCAGAACAGGTTTCTCAGCTGCTGCCAAGCAGACTTTTCATGAGAGAGATTCTACATTGTTTTAATTGTCTGTCTAGTTGTAGTTCAGTTTGAGCTCTCACTGGCTGGATGGACTTACCATTTCTGGTGATTTCTAATAGCACTTAAAGCCAACTGTGGTTAATCAGTAGCAGGAGTGTCACAATGCTCCAAATCCACAATTTTATTTGACTTTCACATTTAAAGTCACGATTCGATTCAATTTTAAATTTAACCGTTTTCATTTTCAGCAGTGACGGCAATGGCACAACAAGTGCCATTGCAGAAAGGTACTTCACGACAACAGTTTGAGTTTCTCAGTTTACAAAGTGCAACTGAATGCACCATGAATTTAACGAGGGGGACCTGAGTGCACCATAAATTCCCGTCTGAGTCCACACGATATATCGTTGGTTGTCCATTTACATACCTCACACAGAAAGCAAAATGTTGCCGAGAGATCCCTGCCGACTTCAGGGTTTCAGGGTCATCCTCCTCCTCATCCAATAATCGAAAGTTCATTGTGATCCATTTTCCAATTTGGTTCGATGTTATGTGTAATTTATTTCAGGCAATCTCTGTTATCATCAGTAAGACATGTACCATCCCTGGTTTAAAGTGTGAAAGGCCAATATCAGCTTATGACGAGAAAAATGTTTTACCACAATAAACATAACAGGATTTCTTTTGTGCTACCAGGACTAAATCAATCAAGTGGATCTGCTTAAAACAGTGAACCAATATCTCTTATATCTTCCTGGAATCCAAAACAAAATGAAAGAAAGTATTATCATTCTTAGAAGTACCTAATTACAGATTACATGCAGAAAAAGCTTGTGAGTGCTAATTACCGTAAAGGGTAATTTGAGTACTCTGAGGCACTAATAGTAGATAATTAGGGCTGAATAAGCTATAATCACTCCACAGTTTACAGTAGTTCAGTACTGAGACTGACTGGGCACGTCAGCTGTTATCAAAATTCAAAATAACAAAATTCTAGTCAGAATATAAATCTGATACTGCTCCATTGGGCTGTGATTGTGGGGCGTGTTTCAACTAGCCTGGATGCCAGCCGAATTTAGCCCCGCCCACAACATTTGAGGTCGGGAAGTAATTCTGACTAGAATCTGAGTATCAAAACAGGCAAAACATCTTTCCGACCGACAAATGCATTGATCGTGCTTCTCTATTCCTTTTTTAAAATGAATGCGCTGTCGATATCTTCTATAACAGACGCGATGGCGGAATCTACACATCTCAGTTCTCCAGCGGCAGCCATCTCTGTTGTAAACAAATTCAACCCAAGCGCTCTTTGGTGACGTGGTTGATTACGTAACTGTTGATCATCTGTCCATCATCGTATAAAGCCCGCCCTGACAATTTGATTGGTCTAAACAGCTCTGGTTCGAGCATAGTTGCTCCACAACGGATCAAGTCCAGACTGAGCTTCCCGACCTCAAATGTTGTGGGCGGGGCTAAGTTGGGCTGGCATCCATGCTATATGTTTTCTGTCATTCCACACATTAGACGACATCACCAAGAGAGAAATGTGAATGTTCCACTCACGGTCTGTTTTTCTTTAATGTGCGAAATCAACAAGTCAACAAGAAGGACACCTCCAGACTGAATAAACTGATCAGGCGGGCCGGCTCTGTCGTCGGCATGAAGCTGGACTCACTGGTGACGGTGGCAGAGAGGAGGACACTGGACAAACTGCTGAACATTACTGACAATGGCAGCCACCCCCTGCACACCGTCATCAGCAATCAGAGGAGCCTGTTCAGTGGAAGGCTGCTCCTTCCCAAGTGCAGGACCAACAGACTCAAGAACTCCTCTGTCCCTCATGCCATCATACTCTACAACTCATCACTTGGGGGAGGAGGAAATAGGGTAAAGAGGACATAACAGGAAGGAAGGGAAGGAGTGGTAGCCACTCACTCACTCACTCACTCACTCACTCACTCACTCATTCACTGTGCAATAATTTTATAATCTACTCACATACATACCTGGACACTCTAACTGCTCTTAACTTCTAATTTATGCTTATATATCTATATATTTATCTGTAGTTTATTGTTGTTTTACTGTTTGTTTACTTTTTGTAAATAAATATTTAGCTAAAAGTCTATGTATATTGTTATTCTTATACTGTTTTTTTTTGTTTTCTATACCTCTTTATTTAAAGAGTGTTTTGTTTGTATGCTGCTAAAATCTGCTGCTGGATATTTAATTTCCTTGCGGGAGTCATCCCAAAAGGATCAATAAAGAAAAGTCTAAGTTTCTAAGTCTAAGTCACTATGTCATACTGTAAATCTTGTACATTTTCTGTCTATTTCGTGAAAGCAGCAGGCGATCCCCGTAAGCTGAACATACAGTGTACTTAATTATTTTGCCCCATGAATGAAAATAGATTGGACAGATAAAGAGATTTGTTGTTGTTGTGTCCACACCATGTCAAAATGATTTATTACTGTAATGCTGTGTGCTGTTTGAGGCGACAGGGGACAGATCTGACTGGCTGTGGAAATCAGCCAGACTGGACCAGAACAGCGATTGTTCAGGTTCATCACAGCAGACACTATCCAACGTGATGGGTCGCTGAGGACTGTTTCTGATAAACAGCAGCAGGGGTTTTTGCCATTAATTTGAATTAAAATATCAAAAACAAACAAACGCTACTATTTTTCCTTCAAAATATTTGAAAAAATGATGTACTAACTGGAGGGAGATTCAACAAAAAATCAACAGAAAAGGGCAAATAAGGGGCAAACAGTAACACTCATTTTCAACATTGAAAATATTCAAAAATGGCGCGGGAAATATGTGAATGAAAAAGTAGCAAAAGTTCAAGGAAAACAGCTAATTTGTGTTGTCACCTTTTTAGCCCTGAGAGTGTTTGTCAGTTTATGTCATTGGCAATCTTATCCTCCTGTCACCATAGCAACAGCAGTTGGGGTGGAGAGATGTGTTTTGACAGGAAGTAACCTCGCCATGACTTGTCATGGGTCCAGGGAGGGGGTCAGAGGTCAAAGCTGGCATGTTGTGGTGTGTGTGTGTGTGTGTGTGTGTGTGTGTGTGTGTGTGTGTGTGTGTGTGTGTGTGTGTGTGTGCGCGCGCACGCGCGCCAGTCCTGTTAAAGCTTGTGATATTTTCTGAATTTTGGTTCACAAAATATGTTGCTGAAAGAAGTATTCAGATCTCTACTTAAGTAAAACTAGTAATATCACACTATATAAATACTCCAATACAAGTAAAAGTCATGCATTGAAACCCTTACTTCAGTAAAAGTATGTAAATATTATTAGCAAAATGCACTTAAAGCATCAAAAGTAAAAGTACTCACTGTGCAGTAAAGTGTTCCCTGTCAACGTTTTCCTATTATATCTGATATTTCTGGATTCATTCATGATTAGATGTTTAAGGTTGTGCTCATTTTCACTCCTTTATATACTGTTGGGTACTTTAATCTACAGCAATGCATCATATTCAATAAGATCATCATCGTGTCGCGTTGCTGTCGTGTGAGAACCCCGTGTCTCTAAAAAGTCAACTTCTCATAGTGTCAGAAAAGCAGCCCAGTGTTCAGCTTTGTGACAATGCAGCTTAAGAAGTGACAGAATTTTCTCGACACGTTAAGAAACACTTCATCCTTCAGTTCATTACAAACATTCAAAATGGACATATCCAAAGAGATACATGGGACAGGAAGGAGATGAACTAAAGCTGTCAGACAAATGTAGTGCAGTAAAATGTACAATATTTACCTCTAAGATGTAGTGGACTAGAAGTATAAGGTAGAATAAAATGGAAATACTCCATTAAAGTACAAGTACCTCAAATGTGTACTTAATCACAGTAGTTGAGTACATGTACTTAGTTACATTCCAGCACCTACAAAATGCCCAGTTTGAGTTAGAGGTCAAACCAGGTTACATATACTGTCGAGGTAAGCTCTGCACTTACATACCTTTTTTAAAATTAATTTTAATACTTTTTAAAAAGTATGGTGTACTGGAGAAGAGTTGTGATAATTGTGATGCAATGTTTTACTGACATATAGGATAACATAGCCACAATACACAGTATACTGTATGGTTTGGGTAAGAGTCGTTGACTTGTTCCTACAGTGCTAAGTTGCTGATAGAGCTCAACAGAGGGGACATTTGTTTTGAGCATACCCTGCCCTTATTCCTTGTGAAAACCTTTACTGCTCCTGCCTTTGATCTAAGCAGACAGCAGACAAGGAAACAAAATCGCCATGAGCTCATTTAAAATTTATGCACTGGCTGTAACAACACACAAGTCAACAGCTGTATGTCTTGTGAAGCTGTGTGTTGCAACAGGGTTCAGGTCAGCTGTGTAAACTGGACCTATCACATCATTAGGTCACTGCCGACTATCATCCCTCACAATATTACTTGCTCACCACATTGTTAAGCTGCGTTATTGATTAATAAACCTAATGAGCTTTTACACTGTGACCACTCGTTTTCTCCTCAATTACAATCCTTCCAAACGACGGCCTCTTGTGGCTTATTGCTTAAGTATAATGTTTCATGCTGTAATGCATTCCTCCAGCATGCGGTATTTGAGGTTTGCTGTGCAGGATTTAGTCTGGAATACACTGTTGTGTAGATGGTGTTGTTTTAGAGAAGTGTGGCTTGTTTTGGCCGGGGTGACTGGCTGTCTGGTTGTCTTGGAAAGCGATCTTTGACTTGTTTTGGTAGTGAAAAGAGAATCTAGGCCTCATGCATTATTCTGCTTTATCTGGCGCTGCTACAGTACTACTGCAGTCTCCCTGCTGCGTCTGCATGCCTTCCCCTCTTTAATCTGTCTCCTCATCATTCACCTCCTTCTTTGTCTCTCCCTGCCTGTCTTTCTTTTGGTCTAACCCTCTCCCATTTTATTGTTGCTGTGTCACCACAGAGATGCTGGTGTCAGGGGAACAAATTGGCACTTGCTGCAGACGTCTGTAACCTTGGCAACTGCAGCCTCACTTGCTCTGGCATTAACTCTCCCTCCTTGTTATGCCACCCGAGACACAAGAGCACCGTCATCCCCGACTCCATGTTCCTCCTCCAGCTCCTTATATCACCTACTACATCCTTTATCTCTTCCTCTTTCTGATAGTCTCTTCCTCCTTCCATTCCTCCTTTTCTCTTCCACCTACTTTGCAACACTGCCTTATTGCCAGTATTCAATAGTTAGGGTATCGGTCAGTGAGTGTATGTGTGGATAAAAATCCATCCACACACACACACACACACACACACACACACACACACACAGTGCGTTTTACTATCTTTGTGGGGACCCGTCATTGACATAATGCATTCCCTAGCCCCTTACCCTAACCTTAACCATCACAACTAAATGCCTAACCTTAACCCTTACCCTCACCCTAACCATAACCTAATTCTAACCCTAATCCTAAAACCAAGTCTTAACCCTCAAACAGCCCTTTAAAATTGTGGGGTCCAGCATTTTGGCCCTCAAAGCTGTCCGGACCCCACAAGTATACTGTATTCCTGGTTTTTGGACCCCACGAATATAGTTAAACAAGAACACACACACACACACACACACACACACACACACACACACACACACACACACACACACACATCTTCCCATTCCGATATCTGGGCCTGTGCCCTTGCATTGGTCATACAGTTTAGTAGACAACTGACTGCTCCTAGAGATCAGGGTCATTTGTGTGTGTGTTTTGACACTAAATATTAACATCTGCTAACGCAACACGGCTCCTAGCTGATTACAACAAATTATTTCACAGCCTTGTTGAGTACTCGATTCTGGTTGATCACAGCGGTCTGGTATTTTCTTTGCAACAAACCGTTGCTAATTATAACAGATCGTTGCTAAGTATAACAGATCGTTCCAATGGACGGAGTTCTGATCATAGACTCGAAGGACTATTTTTAAATTAATACAACCGTTTTTAGATCGATATTTCTGCTTGTACGGAGCCCATAGCGCTGATCAGTGGATAACAAAGGGAGAGAGAGGGTGGCGGAAACGGAGACAGCTAACAGAGCTAATGGCAACAGTGCAACTGAGCATTACCTGGCTTCTGCCGGAGAGCCGCGCTCATCAGCGCTAAAGTTAACCGTCCTGTTCAGGACGCAGGCAGGATAATGTAGAGTGAGTCGGCCATTATTACTAATTAGAACCCCAACAGGGTGACGCAGGAGGTCTTGAATCAGCCTGAAGGGGTTCAAGTCGCAATACATTACCTTGTCTCATACATAATAGGTTCCCTCAATGCATGAATCACCCATACAAAACTGTAACGGAATCTTGTTCATTATTCGGAATTCGGCTTGTTGACATGCTTGTCAAGGACATGTGGTCATACTGTATGCCTATTCATCTGAGAGAATGCATAAACATTTGGGTTTTCAAAGCTTACAGCAAAAAGAGCAGATGCTGTCTTAGTTAATGAGAGCAGCAGACAGGTGTTTGTTTTTGGAAGTGGGCTGTACTGATTGACAGAAATTTGGAGGAGCTGCTGCTCATTAAGGTAACAAGTACATGCTTTAAGCTGACTCTGTCTCACTGCTTTGATATGTGTGCACACTGCTTGTGTTTATATGTAACTGTCTAGGTTATGTCCATTATTGGGCTAGACCAATAAATAAGCCAGCACGATACAGTATTAGCTTACTGCAGATACATGTACAAAGTATATCACTAGTGGTGTATATGTCGAACAATAAATAACAAAAGGTTGCAGTACAGACATGCCAAACTAGGTTTGAAGCAATTTAGAAACAGTGTAACCAGTATATAGTTTTTTTAAAAGAATACATTTTAATCCACAAGGGGAAATACAAAATGTTCACTATGTTTATATTCACATTACACACACAGGCCTAAAATACACACACACACACACACACACACACACACACACACACACACACACACACACAGGCCCTATACACATGAATTAAATGGAGAGATGTCAGAGCAAGGGGGCTGCCCTTGGGCAGGCAAAGTAGTTGGGGGTTGGTGCCTTGCTCAAGGGCACCTGAGCAGTGCCCTGGAGGGGAACTGGCACCTACCCAGCTCGGCGAAAATGAATATAAGGGATCCATGTCTAGATTGTTTTTTTTTATGTACTTAAGTTTCAAAAAAGGGTTAGGGGTTAGGGTTCCAGTATTGGTCAGGTATTATAGTAGTCCACAAGTTGGTGGTGACAGGTCTGCAGATGTCAAGGATTTTCATGAAAAAAAGTACTTTAAAGGTTCTGCTGTGTCTTTGCACACATGGGCAGATGTCACATTTGGACGATGCCTTGGGAGCACATTAGCCTTCCGTCAGAAAATTGTCCAGAGTGCAGAGCAAAGTCTTGAGTGTATAAGAGCAATGCTGCGATCCGTAGTCTGGTAGTGTAATATTGTAGAAACAGAGTAGGCCTATGACACATTGCTCCAATAATGATTTCTATTTCCAAACACAATTTCCAAATCACTTTTTCTATTGGTTGACTGGGCAATTTCACAATTTAATGTGAACACTGAGCCAGAGGCTTGTGTCTAAATGGGAAGCACATTTTTGAAATTGTCAGTCATACAGGGTTTAACCAAAGTAAATAGAAGACACAGTGAATATTTAGAGACTGGTGCTATAGGGGGACCACCATAACGTTAGTGTAACAGCGTAACAAAGCAGATGTCCAAACTGTATTATCTGCCATTTATGTTAACATGACTAAAAGCCTCAACATCTGTGTGTGTGTGTGTGTGTGTGTGTGTGTGTGTGTGTAACATATTGTCCAACATATTGTCAACATATTTTATTGCAGGACTTGCATCACCCTGTCTGGATTCTAATTCGCAATAATGACCGGCTCCCTCTACCATTATCCCGCTTATTACACGGTACGCATACAGAGGTTACCAGTTGATAACGCCTGCGTCTCAGTCGGGACAGTTAACTTTACCGCCGATGAGCATGGCTCTCCAGCAGAAGCCAGGTCACCCCGGTGAGTGAGCTAACCATGAAGCTAACTAATTCTCTGTTTGCACTGTTGCCATTAGCTCTGTTAGCAGTCCGCATTTTCCCCACCCTCTCTCTCCCTTTGGGATCAGCACTATTAGCTCCGTATGAGCACAAATATTGATATAAAAACAATATTGATTTGAAAATGGCCCGCCATATTCTATGATCAAAACTCTGTCCATGGCAATGGTCTGTTATACTTAGCAGCGGTCTGTTATACAAAGCAACGGTCTGTTATACTCACTTGCATGATTGACCATTCAGAATCAAGTATTCAACAAGGCTGTGTAAGTATTTTCCAATAATGACTGGCTGTTTTTTTACTTTTTCCCATCACCTGGTGAGACATAAAAAAAAGGGCTAGACACACTACACACACACACACACACACATATTCATGCTGGATACATTTTGGCCAAATGGGCGTCTGGTCATCACTACTGTTCACTTTTGCAGTGGCATGTTTGCTTGCATTGCACAGCAAATGGAAAGACAGAGGCTGACGAATCCCTCTGCAAGATTATAGATAATAGTTGCCATGGAGATGCACGGGTGGGAAGGCCACAGATGCCCCAGGCAAAGACACACAGAGAGAGAGAGAGAGAGAGAGAGAGAGAGAGAGAGAGAGAGAGAGAGAGAGAGAGAGAGAGAGAGAGCATGTTATCATTAGAGTGCAGACTGTTTACAGAGACTCATTGATATTCTCTGGGAAAGCAACAGTATACAACAGCATATCTGTGTGTTTGTGAGTGTAACTGTTATCATAAAGGAACTGTAATCGCTCCAGGATATTAACAAGCTGATGTGTGGCTGGTGGTCTCTGGGCAGTCCTGCTTCCGTGCTGAAGGGACAGAGTGTGTGAAGAGTTATTAGTTTGATGGTAAAATCTCTCCAAAAGCTTTTAACTTTTAAAATAAAATAAAAAAAACGGCTATTTGGAATGTTTCTTGTACATCTAGATCCTAATTTGTGATCCACAGTTGAATGGCCGCTAGCATAACAGTGTCATTGTACATGTACTATAATACAACTGTTAAAATGTGTGAGAGTGTGTGTGTGTTGGTTTATGTGTTCCTGTTCCCACTCTCTCTGCTCTAAGCCCTCTTCCGGTTTTCACAATGAGGTTAGTTTTTGTGTGTGTTCGTGCGTGCGTGCATATGTGTGTGTGTGTGTGTGTGTGTGTGTGTGTGTGTGTGTGTGTGTGTGTGTGTGTGTGGTATTCCCTCTCTGTCCTTCAGTCTCTTTCTTGCAGTGAAGTTCAGACATTTGTTTTCAAAGGTACAATTTGACCTTAGCAACAAACACTCTGATTTTCACCTTAGCAACAGGCCAAGATCTGCGCTGTCATGGAAACCGTAACAAACCTGTCAGTTGCTAGGTAACGAGGAATAATTGTTACTTTACTTTGCCAGACTAAGACTTAAGACTAGACTCTGACTAAATATGATCAGATCTGTTCATGATTATTGACGCTGTACTTCTTTTGATTTGACCAAAATTTAATGCTTAACTACCTCAGGTGACAAAACGCAGTGCTGCATATAGTACATTTGATTCATCACCAACGTGGTTTTACAAACTCATACATTATACTACATCTCTGAAACAATGGTACAAGGGTTTTCAGTACCTTGGCTGGGTTTTGTCTTTCTTCACTCTGTTTTCTTTTTCTTTTTCGGGGAGATGCTTCTTGCTAATAGTTATTACAACCTCATTGACTTACAGTATGTGAACCACTAGTCTCACATTGCCAGACCTATGTCCCCGCTCTGTGGAGTCTGGCTACACCACATATACATTCTGGTATAGGAGAAAAAAATGTCTTTAAACCAATCACAATCGTCCTGGGCGCAGCGACGGTGGCTCTGCTAAATAGTCTCGGGAAGGAACTTGTTTTGGTGGAACATTTGCACCCCGCAAAAGAAAACTGCATACAACTGTTCACACAATACAGTAACGTGAGCTATTTAAATTAGCTGGATACAGGGGCGTCGGACTGGGGGTAAAAAGGGGACTGAGTACCCAGGGCCCTCATGTGAGGAGGGCCCAAAAATATGCTAGAATGAATAGCTGTGGATGCGGGGAGGGGCCCATAGAAAATGCCTTTCTGCAGGGCCCAGAATGTTGTGCTATGCCCATGGCTGGATAGATGGTTAAACGTAATTGGCTCTTACCAGTGTATCCCTGTGTGTACTTCGTCCACAGCAATCCCACTAATCAGTCCCAAAATATCCCAGTTAGAGAGTGAATGCCATAAACGTATTCTTTGTAAATCTTTACATTTATTTCCCGAAAGAACCAAGCAGGCCTGCCTTATTGCACAATCCAAATTTTCTTCAAAACTTTTCAAAGTGTAGCTTGCTAGCATGAGGTTTGTTGTTGTTGTTTCCCGAAGCGAACAATGTTTGACTACGGCAACACACAGAGAGCGGTAGGTGAGGGATGTCAGGAAATTATCCAGGAAATATACTTCCGTTGATCCAGTCAACCACTAACCCTCATTGACATACAGTAAAACAGAATTGATTCAACATAAAAAATGCATTTTTAACTTGTTTTGGTAATCTTGCATAAACAACAAGCCAGGCGTAGCGTGGTCCCAGCCATTGCTAGGCCTCTTTTAGTTCAAATAAGGTGATGAAACATGTTGATTTGCATTGGAGGCAAATGAACACTGACTTACACACACACACACACACACACAGTAGCTGTATTCCAGATGTAGTGTGTGTTTTGTGACGTTGTTGATCTCCTGTGGAGTCTGAAAGGCATGGTAATAACAGGCAAACAGGAAGAAGACCATCATAAATGTAGAGATCAAACACACAGACACACACACACACACACACACACACACACACACACACACACACACACACACACACACACACACACGCACTTGGCTGTAACTCAAGTCCCATGTTTCTCTCGCCAGCAGTGAACTCATTAAAATGTGCAATGCGACCCCTTTCGTCTTCATGCTCTCTCATCTTCCCTCCATCTCTTCCTCTCCCATTCCTTTCCCAATATTCCTTTTTCCTTCGATACAAAATATCACTTTCTCTCTTCATTAGTTTTGACTTTTCTTCAATCTCTACCCACAGCAGTTTTAATATCTACTTATTGATTTGGGATTGGATCACACAGTTCAAAATACTGCTTCAGTTGTACAACTGATCGGCATGCATGGTGTAAACTGTGTGTGTGTGTGTGTGTGTGTGTGTGTGTGTGTGTGTGTGTGTGTGTGTGTGTGTGTGTGTGTGCATGCGTGGGGAGGGTGGTTCTGCTTTAATGAATGGTTGCCGGGTAGAACAGGAGGCGTGAGGGAGGAATTTGTTAATTATGAATGGAGCACTTCTCTCTGGATGTGAACAACACACAGTGCAAGTATTCTCTGTGTGTGTGTGTGTGTGTGTGTGTGTGTGTGTGTGTGTGTGTGTGTGTGTGTGTGTGTGTGTGTGTGTGTGTTTTGGCATTTGTAAGTGTCTGTATGTGGTAACATATGTGAGTATTTGATTGTTTTAATCAAAAGGTTTCTGGTTTGAATCTACATACTGGCTGGTGAGGAAATGAAATTAAGATGCTCAGGAGCAAGGCATTATGGATGATCAGACCAAGGCCAGCATGGGGACACACACGCGTAAAGTACAACCAGAAGAAATCTCACTTTAGAGCTGAGTATTACGAAAATCTAACGTAGGAGATAATGCAATTTTAACATCTGCATATGAACTGCTTCATGTTAGTTAATGTTTAAATGTAAAACAGTAGGTTAAGTTCTAACCTTGTATGACATAAAACATAAAAAAAAGCTCTTTTTTCTAGTAATTACACTATTTTCATCAATTATATACACCATGTGCTCAACCCAGTATCCTAAGGAATACCAATGTTCAGTGCTGGAAGTAGTCTGCCTTTTATGTAGAGAAGGTGTAGAGGTCGTGGTCGTGGATTGGCATGTAGCGCGTCTGACTTTGTGCAGGAAACTGGAGTTTTGTGTTCCACCATTGACGAGTTAAAAAAAAAATAAAAAATCTGAACTCAGTAACTGTGTTTGCACTTTGAAACTTGAACATTGTCAGACAAGTTAAGAGCACATAAACAATGTTGGCGGCTAAGTTAAACAACAGAGTTGCTTGATTCATTTCTTTAACAATATGGTCACTGCACATGTTGGTGTAACTGAAAAAGTTGTATCATATTCACTCAGAAATTATTGATTGAAGTTTCCCATCCCCCTAATCTGTTCAAATACAAATATGGATGAAAATATTAATCTATTTACCATTTAGAATAACAACCTTCCTCCTTCTGCACTCCCTGCATTTAACTGTGTAAGCCTGTATAAGCCCTGATGATAAACAGTGTCTCTCGAGGAAATCCCATTTGGCTGCTGTTTAATCTGAATTTTCCAGTGTGTACATTTCAATGGCAGCAGTGATTACGGTATTCTCGAGGCACCAACTACTATATAAGCCAAACCTCTGCTGGAAAGTCTGTAGATAGCATGAGAGTGAAGTTTTACTTGTGGGCTTTCCACCTGTACAGCGCTAAGCGCCTTGTTTGGAAGTTAGTAGTGTCTGCCATCAGTTAAACTGACTTTAACTCCAGGGTCAGCGTTTTCCACATGGATCTACTCTCGCCTTAAATTAGACTGGTGTTTACAGTTGCAGGTTAGCTGCTCACGAAACTGGGTCCCTGAGCGCTTGGCTCTCACACAAACACACACTCACAAGACACTTTATTTAGACGAAACCGTATGTGTGTGTGTGGTATCTACGAGAGGTAGATCAGGCTCTTGTCTAAATACTGGCTGAATGTAAAAGGGTACAAAAGCTTGGTAGTCGTTCATCTGTTTGAAGAATACAATGCTTTTACCACCATTTACATTACACAGCACGCTAATAGCTGTAATCTAAATATTGATCGCAGCTTTGTGTCTTTTTTGTGGAACAGAAACCTTCAGTGGTAAATGTGCAATGGGACTCTTATAGCATATGTATGAGTAATTATGTCTGTGTGTGTTTCATCATATGAACCTGGATGTTTTGTGTTTTCAGGGGCAACCAGAGATATCGGTTCAGCTCTGACCAGGATGTGCATGAGGCATCGCAGCATTGAGGCCAAACTTCGCCAGTTCACCAAGTAAGATTTCCTTTCCTTCCTTTCCTTCTCACCATTTCTGTCCTTCTTAACCTCCTTCCTTTGCTTCCTTTCCTTCCTTTGTTGAGCTCACTCTGTAGCCCATCAGGATCTTTCATATGTTTTCATCTAAAGCTGACCTTGGTTTAGTGCTTGGTGAGGTTGCCAGCTTGTCAGCTGTATGGATTCCATTAGGAACATTGCTCTGTCTGTACATATTGAAATTATGTGAAATTGGCACACAACACAGACCACTCTGGAACTTTCACCCAGTCTGTTTTCAACCATTGTTTTGGCTTTTCCTTCATTCTCTACTGTCTAATGACTTTTCCACGGCACAAGCTATTACAATAATGGTGAGGATAATGATGATGATCTACTGTATAGCCATGGTAATGACACGGGTCCCTTTGAAGACTGAGTCAATCTAAAAGCTATTGTGTGTCATGGAGGGAATTATGTGTAAGGATCTCATTCCAGAAACGTCTCATTTTCAGTGGGGCTTGGCACACTAAAGGACAATTTATACTTCTGCGTTAAATCAAAGCCGTGGTACGTGCACCTCTCAAAAATGGAACCACACGTTGCGGCGACGCAGACCACAAAAACTGCGATTGGTCAGCTTGGCCGTAGCTTCGTAGCGTCGCATTTCCCACTACTCATTTCCGGGTTCTCCTTCTCCATAAAAAACATGAAATCAAGGAGAGGGTTAACTTTTCCTGCTACAGATTTTCCGACCATGGTCGGAAAGCACAGGGGAGACACTTTGTTTCTCTCACTATGACTCTAGAGTCACTACTCGCTCTGAAGCTAATCACCGTCACTCTCTCACTCCCTCTACCACACACTCCCTACGCACACATACATGCCGGCTGTGCTATTCTCTCAAAGAGATCGACGCACACACCAACGCACAAGTATAAACTTCAGGCCACTTACGTAGGCTATGGCGAAACCTCTGCGTGGAGCCAACCACAGAAGCATACATCCTGCTTAAGTCAGTCTATATCTATAAAATATTTGTCCTAGAATTGATTTTGAGTGAAACAAGGCAGCACTTATTGGCGCTGTGTCTACGCTGTCTCCTAATTATGTACGTTCCTCTTAAATCTCTCCCACAGTGCTTTGATGGAGAGTCTGATCACTCCTCTCCAGGACAAGATTGAGGACTGGAAGAAGACAGCCAACCAGTTGGATAAGGATCATGCCAAAGGTACACAAACATTGCAGGTTTTCATGCTAATTCATGAAACCAATGTATTACTAAGTTCTAGCCCCATATCTTCCCTGCTGCATAGCTTACAAAAAAGTACCTGCCTTGTGAGGTTCTGCTTTGTAGCTTATTGACCACTGTAAAGGTTGGATCAAACAAAAGTGTAATCAGACAGTATTCGTATTCGCATCATGTCCTTGTAACTGTTTGAACCAAAAAAGCATTGCATGCATGCATTGCAAACAATGAAATATTATCCCTAAAGTCCAGTTTGAGTAATATTTTCATGAGTTTGAATGCCTTTCAGCCCCCAAAACCATGCACAGCTGATTGTAATGTATGATGAGAGAGGATTCATGATTGTCGAAGGTTATCGTCTTAACAATCGCGAGGTAGACGAGGTTCACGATTGACATTACAAAGTAATCTACCATGAATGTGTGCTTGCAATTATTCAATATATAAAAGCAAGATATTCCCGGATGATGTTGCAAAAATGTCATAGTTAGCACATTCAAAAGGAAGACCCAAAATCAGGAGACATGTAGGCAAATGGATTGGACAAAAGGTGAGGTTTAATACACAAGCTAGATCCAAAAACAGACAACAAAGCAAAATACAAAAACAAAACCACTAGAAAGAGAACTAACTGGAGGGAACTACACACTAGGAATACACAGATTGGAATGAATGCAGACAATCTGACACTGAACAAAAGAACAGACTAATACCCTGTTTACACGTAGGCTACATGGTTATTTTGAAAAACTGAGACATTTTCCTTCGTTTGTGCCCTTCATTTACACGCAAACGGAGAATTGGCCTCTGAAAACGATTATTTCTAAAAACTCCAGCCAGAGTGGTGATTTTGAAAAACTTTGTTTGCACGTTTGCATGTAAACTGAGACAAATGGAGGTTTAGGCAGCCGAGGAAGTGAGGAAAAGAAGAGAGAGGAAGTGATTCGTTGCTGTTGTTGCTATTTTCGGGATTCTGATTGGCTAACGTGGGCTTGAGCTTCTCGTTACACTGCCACCTACAGGTTTGGCATGCTCTTGACGGCATTGACGGCATATATACACGGGTACGTGTAAACGAACACTTTTCTGAAAACTGACAGCAGTGCACAATGTTATTTTTCAAAACGGAGGTTGAAATGTCCGTTTTCATGAAAATAGCCGGCCACATGTAAACGTAGCATAATGTACACAAGGAGAGGAGGGTGGTAACGAGGGACAGGTGACGTGAGGGCTGACGAGGAACAGGTGAAACACATCAGGGACTAATCAGACTCAACAGGAAACAAAGCTAGACAAAGACACGTGGAACCAAACATCACAAAATAATACAGGAAGTAAAGGATGCAAACATACACAAGGAATGGATCTAGGAAAACAAAACAGATAACACGGAAGAAAAGAACACAGGCAAATGAAACATAACCATGGACAAGGAACGAGAATACAGAGACAGGGAGAGAAGAGACCGAAACATAACAGGGAAACAGGAAGCAAGCACACAGCACAAACGGAATCAAACCACAACCACAACACTGAGCCAGGGTTTTTGGGTGGAGCGCTTTGTGTCAGGTTCTTCCATATACCAACCTAGTGGCCAAAATGAATCAAAACACAGTTTTTAATGCAATGCTATTATCAGTCTGATCACAGCCAGAGGGTGCTTGCACACCAGATGTTAGCCCAGAATAAGAATATTTGTTGTTGTTTTAGTCCATTCCATGTTCACACTGACAACAAACCAACAAAGAGCTGTTTAGTGAGGGACTGCTAAAATACATGCTTGATCAGGGAAAATCTCCTCTGTCACGCATACTACTGTATATAGTAAGTTCACAAATATATATACATTGCTTTCATGATAGTTTCTCCTGCTTTTATATTAATCTTACTGGTTTCAGATTTACTGTACCGTTAGCTTGGACTGACTGATTTAAAGATATTGATGAATGCTGACTGTAATCACTGCGGATCAGTGTTTGCCCCAATCAATGTAAAGTCTTTATCAGCGAGCTCTTGCTTTCGTAGCTGCTGGGAGCGTTTCTATTGAAGTTCATATTGGAATTGTGAGATAGTATAGAGTTCATACAGAGGGCTTTTACATTCCTGTTACTAAAGCGCCTCTGTTTATCTTGTTTCAAGAGTACAAGAGGTCACGCCACGAGATCAAGAAGAAGTCATCTGACACCATGAAACTACAGAAGAAGGCTCGTAAAGGTAACAGTCAGCAGCCGAGCTCAGGCTCCTCTCACATATGACAGAACAGATAGAAAGTCACGTTGTAGACATCAAATAGAGTCGTAAGTTCACAAAATCGATTTGACTAGTATCTATGGTGTTTCTGTGTAGACTACGTGCTGTAGCTGTCGATATTTGGACCTTCAGGTCATTTTTACCTCTGTTATTTCATTATGATCTCGTCATTGGTGCTATTAGTGGTAGTAAATAGTGATTCAACCCCAACAACAACAGTCCCTGGGCCAAAACTGAATCAAATGTCGATTTGTGGTTTGTATCTGATTTGGATGCATAATAAAAGCATTACCAAACAGACTCAAAATACAGTAATTGCATTGAGTGTCAACACACACAGACAGACACAAACACACACACACACACACACACACACACACACACACACACACAGAGAGAATTGAGTCATTCACCGAGGTCAAGAACCATAGACTTCATACAGTCTAGGTCAAAACAATTTTAGGTTGATATTGCCATCTGGTGGTGCTCAACAGTACTGCATGTTGTTTCTCATTTGTCCTGAAACTTCACTTCACTCAGCGATGCAGCAGTAGTGCTTTCTTTCTGGAGAAGCTTCCATTCAGTTGCCAGGCAGATGAATACATAATAGAAAGATGTCTGTAAAGTAAATTTCCAAAATGACATTTCTTTTAAATATATTATGTCTTTTGTT